>NW_025214509.1:11818-21922 GCF_004010195.1 Chiloscyllium plagiosum | reverse complement strand
ATGAAAATGTAGCCCCTTAGGTCTCTTTTATATCTTTCCATTTTCAACCTAAACCTATGCCCTCTAGTTCTGGACTCTCCAACCCCAGGGAAAAGATTTTGTCTGTTTATCCAAGCGCGTGAAATGCTGAGGCTGTGAGTGCTTCTGGTCAAAGGCGGGGTGGAAGGAATATTGGTCTCAATCTATTACATTATTAAGATTGAGCAGCAGCATTAACCCGCACTGAGGATTGGCTCAGACGAAGCATGCTGGAGCCTGAAGTGAGAGGTCGACGTATTGAAAGTATTCTAAGAGATTTTCCTTAACAAAGCGATATTTTGTTGTTTTGACAGTAAGAACTGCTTTTGCTCACATCGTCTCCACATCAGTCTCTTGCTCCAGTAAACATTCCAATCCAGCGTACATTGCTTCCATTACAACACAGAAACGCGTCGTATTCTCTCTCCATCTGGGATAATCTGAATTGACAATGTCATTCTTTGAATGGAGAAATGCAGCAGGGAGTTGTTAGTGCAGCGGCGATCTATTGGGCGAGTAATCTTTGGAGACTGGAACGTCGCAGCTGCTGTTAGTTAAATCCGATGAATAAAACCTGGAAAACAAACCCAATCTCAGGAACAGAGACAATAACTTTATGTTGCTGAAAACTCATTCATTCATGTCCCTTCAAAAGGGAAATCTGCCGACCATAACGAGTCCTGTCAACATGTGACTCCAGACCCACAACAATGTGGTTCCCCCATGAATTCCCTCTGACTCAGTTCAAGGTGAATTAAGAATGAAAGACAAATGGTCTTCAGACCAAGGATAGCCACATTCCGTGGGAGAATAAGGAATAATAACAATACATGAACAATGGGGAAAATGGGAATCGTGTCTATGTGGACTCGAACTCAACCGATATCTAAACTAAATAGACACAAGGATACCCGCAGCGCCAAGAAGTCAGGGCCATGGGATGACTGCAGTAAGGGCTGCAATTACCCGCTGAGGTGTAAACTCACTTGCTCAGTCACAATGCGCACAGGTCATTCACCACTCCCATATGTGAGAAGTGATCACTCAGGAAACAAACTGACAGAGTCACCAGGAAGTTTACAAATGACAGCAGGAGTTCGATTTTGCTGTTATTGAAGCTTTTAATCCCAACCAGCAATGAACCCTGTTTGGATGCCTGTTTCCAGTGGAGTGCCACTGTTTTCAGATGTTGACCAATGATTTAGACTTAGTTGTAGAAGCCATGATTTACAAGTTTGGTAATGATACAACAATTGGTCGTGTAGTTGACTTTGGTGAAGAATGCCAAGGACTGCAGTGATGCATTTGTCGGATGGAAAAGTAAAATGCTAAATGGAATTGAATCCAGATCAATGAGTGTTAATGAATTTGGGGAGAAGAAACAATAACAGTGAGTATTCTGTGTGGTGGAGACGGACAAAGTAATCATGGGGTGGACATTCACGATCCGTGAAGATCAATGGACAGGGGAATCAGTTGAACGGAAGAGCGTACTGTAGATGCTGGAGATCAGAATCAAGATTAGAGTGGTGCTGAAGAAACACAGCAGGTGTTTGCAACCGATTTGCAACCGAGTTGCAAAAAAAAAAAATAATGTTTCAGCAAAAGCCATTCATCAGGACTAAAGCTGGGAGCCTCAAAGGTGGAGTAAAAAACGGGAGGACTGGGTCTGGGAAGAATTTAGCTGAGAATGCTGTGGGTTGATGGAGGTGGAGTTAATGGTGATAGGTCGGAGAAGAGGGTGGAGCGGATAGGTGGGAAGGAAGATAGACAGGTGGTACACGTCAGTAGGATGGTGCCAAGCTAGAAGGCTGGAACTCTCATAAGGTGGGCGTGTGGAGAGGAGTAATCTGGTGAATACCACATTGGTGCCCTGGGGTTGAAGAGTCCCGAGGTGGAAGATGAGGCATCAGATGATGAGGTAATGACGGTGGAGGAGGCCCAGGACCAGCGTGCCCTCGGGAGAGTGGGTGGGGAGGGGTAGTTGATGTGTTTGTTCAAGGGTCATTGGGTTGAATGTTGCGGGTGCCCTGGAAATGTTCTATGAAGCGCTCTGTGAGAAGATGTCCGGTGGCCCCAATGTAGAAGAGACCACATCGTGAGAAACAGATGCAATAAATGACAAGTGTGGAAGTGCAGATGCACACTTGATAGATGTGGAAGGCTCCAATGGAGCTTTGGAAGGATGTGAGGGGGAAGATGTGGGTGCAGGTTTTGCAATTCCTGCGGTGGCAGGAGAATTTGCCGGGAAGGGAGGGTGGGTCATTGGAGGGCGTGGACTTGACTAGGTAGTCGTGGAGGAAACAGTCTTTGTGAAAAGTGGATAGTGGTGGGAAGGAAATTTCTCCCTCGAGGTCAGTGTTACTGACACTTTTTACAAACCCACTGACTCCCACAGCTGTCTGGATTATACCTCCTCCCAGCTCACCTCTTGTGCAAATGTTATCCTGTATTCCCAATTCCTCCACCATCATCGCATCTGCTCCCAAAGGACCAGTTCCGCCACAGAACACACCAGATGTCCTCCTTCTTTAAAGACCAGAACTTTAGCCACCACCAGTTTAGGGAACAGCTAAATGACTGAGCACAAGTCTGGTCACCGCATAAATCAACATTTTGTGACGTTTTGTTGCATCTTCCAAAATTGTTCTTATAGTCAGTACAGCTGTTGAGCTTTGAACCTTCTGTCAAAATGCCCAGAAGACTTACTCCACTGCATCTTGTAGTTGGTGGACTCTGTTCAATTGTGCCTTAGCGGTGAAGAGAATGAATATTACAGGTATTGAAGAAGATACAATCAAGTGACTGCATTGTCGTAAATGGTATCCAGTTCCTTAAATGTTATTGAAGTTACACCCATCTAAGCAAATGGAGAGAGTCGTGTTCCACGTCTCATTTGAAAAGTTGCAAACGATTTAGGATTCACGGTGACACGAGTTGAGTTTATAATCAAAAAATGTCTACCAAAGGACATGTTTTGTTGTCAAAGTGCTTATATAGCCAGTTCATATCCTTTTTTTTCCCTAACTACTCGCTCTCTGGACGATTACATGGGGTAGTTTAGTTACAGTAAAGCCATTGAATGTCAGTGGGATGTGATTAGATTCTCATTTGTCAGAGTTAAAATTACTGTATTCCGTCCTTGTGTGGACCGATCTGATTCCAGTAGCTGTCTGATTACAAGCTCCATTTCCCATCTGTGCTTGAAATTTCAATCGTTTCCTCGCATAAATTTCTCTACTTGCCTTAATAATATGTAAGGACGCTGCAGGGGACAGCAGAGATTTGCGAGGATGTTGTCAACATAGATAAACTGGGTCTTCGTGGAATGATTGGTTAGGTTGGGATTATTCTCCTTAAAACAAAGGAGGTGGAGGGGAGCTCTATTATCACATAATAACATTTATAAACGTTCAATATTCATGGGATCTTAACAGGGTAGTTACGAGCAGGTAGTTTGCTCTCTGGCATGAAGTCACAATTAGTTATTGCCAATTTAATTCAGAAATGAGGAGTAATTTCTTTTCTCAGGGTCCAGTGATTCTGTGGAACCCTTTCCGGAAACTTTTGTTCAGGCTGAGTTATTGTGTATTTTCAAAATGTGCCAGTTACATATTTAACCAGAAAGACGATGAAGCTCTGTCGATGTAAGGCTGGAGAATGGAGTTGAGGATTATCAGATCAGCCATGAGTTCGTTGAATGGTGGAGCAGACTCGATGGGCTGATTGGCCGATTTCCAATCCTACATTATTTGGTCGAACGTATTATTCTATTGATAAGTTTGGAATTCTGAGGGGATGGGATGAAGTGATAGAAAAGGTTTCTCAAACTTATCAGACAGATCAGGAACAAGGCTGATAAACCCATGAACAAGAAATGTGTTGTGACCTGGAAACAACAAATGGCACTGGGCACACCGCCGATGGGTATGTGCAGAAGTTGTGTTTGCTAAAGAAAATTGGTGGATCTAATGCTGTTGGCATCTTGGTGATCACGCTGGATGATGGATTGCGGTGTGATTCGCTCAATAATAGTTTGTGAAAGAATGAAAGGTTTGTTTCATTGGAGAAGTTTTCTGCAGTTCCAATTCCAATTGACTGTTTGAAATACTGATCAGACCTTTGTGTGGAGTGTTACATCAAAATACTCGTTCACAATCCCACTGGATAAACTATTGCTCTCGATCTCTCATTTGTTTCTCTTTCATTCGATGTATATTCATATAAAGTCAAGATGGAATGAAGGGACGAAACAAAAGTCGCACTCCTTTTCATTATCCCAATTCAACTTACAACAGAATCAAATTAGTTTGTTTCGACTTTGATGAGGTATCAGTTTATCTCAAATCTCCGGTGCAATGAAGTGCAAGAGCAAGATTCTCCATCTAATGTATACAAAACATGCGAGTCACAAAGGAAAACCACAGCTGCGTTTAATAGAAGTAACAACCAGAGTAGGATTTGTATCCACGTGTGAACAATTAATTATTTACCCGTCGCCATAACCTTGGGGCCATTTCCGCGCATAGCAAAGGAGCTCACATGTGACCCTGCCAAGATTACATATGGTGCTAATAGGGAATGAGAAATTCCTTGAGCGGAATCGAATCCACACCATTATGTTTCTGCTTTCAGAGGAATGATAATATCAGCAAAATCCAAGGAATTGACACCATCCTTGGAAGGAATAGCTGTCCTTGATTCATTCCTAGTCGGAACTATCTCAGAATGAACCAGCGAACAAGAAATTCCCGTCACATTCACACGCATATTTAGTGTTGACACATAATTTCTTCAGACAGTTTCTCCCTCACGTGAAGAAGTATATATGGAGAGAGAAGTGAAGGTGATGGTTTAGCTCGATGACTTTTCTCATATGGCTGAACCTGAACTGGGCAAAGTTCCCGGAAATGCAGTTTTGTTCGCTTAATTTTATTAATTTTGCTGCAACCTCACTCTGCTCATTGCAATGATCGGAAGTGAATTGGATTTGTATCATTGAAATGTTTAATATTGTAATCAATTTTGATCCGAATTTATTTCAGCTTAAAGAAAATAATGATGAGAAAAACTGAAAGTTTAGCTACAAAGAAAAAGCCAGTTTTGATGTTCAGTTACTTTGGCAGATTTCAGTCGGTATCTAATGAACCCAACATCATGGCGATTGTCCTCCCATCGTTAAGGCATGAAATTAAAGCAGAAAATCGATTTCCAAGCGACGTGTTACTTCCTATTCATTATGGAATATCTTTCCTTGACAATCTATAAAATCTGCTCAGTTTCATTTATAATGTTTAATGTGGAATATTAATGCAAATCTTTCAAAAATCTGAAATTTTTGCTGACTCTTATTCGGCTGCATACGTTTTTGATATTTCTTTATATTTCAATTTATCCAAATTAGACATTGTTTCCTCGCACCTTCCATCCCGCACACCCCACTTTATCACTTTTACCCAGCCACAGGCTGTCTCTCTCTCCTGGTGAAACTCACTGCTTGTGTGTCTCTAAATGTGCCTTTCCAAATATTTTGGAAATGGATTCTCTGAGTGACAGAAATTCTGCTCCCATCATTTCTTTGTCCTACATCAATGGTTTTGAATATCTGACGGTCAGAAATTTAGTAACTTGAAAGAGTAAATTTACCACCTATTTCCTCCCTCCAAACCTCACATACTCTGGAGAACTTCCATTCGGTTTTCCTTGGTTCAGTTCCAAATTTTTCAACACACAAATAAACAAAATCCCATCCCCACTAAACACCGTCAGCATCGTCTCTAATGTCTTAGCAGCCTAGTAAACGCTTGCAGTGTCCTCACTGATAGAATCACAAATTAGCTACAATGCAGAAAGTACAATTCACCCAATCGAGTCTATAGGGCCACTCTGAAGAGCATCACAACCAGACCCAGACCCCGACTCTCTCCCATATATTTCACCTGAAGAAAGAACAGCCCTCTGGCTTGTGATTTCAAATAAACCTACTGGAATAAAACATTGCATCGTGTGACTGCTGACCTTATCCCCGCATTACCCATGGCAAATTCACTTAACTTAGTGATTTCAATCCCTGGATATGACAGGGCAATTTAACATGGTCAATCCACCTCAACTGCAGATCTAAAATTATAGAGCCACACAGCGATTATATCATAACAGTGAGCACCATCTGCATCATGTTTAATAGCTTTATACACTGGTAACTCAGCCTAGTGAAAGCAAGCTGCGCCCATCAACCATAATTCAATGCATCCAAACGCGATTCTGCACTGTACAACCTCATTCGTGCTACAGGAAATGTTTCTGCACACAGATCTGAATGGGTTTACCTTGTTTTCTTCCTCAGGTTCCTGCTTTAAGCAAACATTTCAGTCAGAAACAAATCGATTAAATGGTTTTCATTCCAACACCGATACAATGTGCAGTTTGCAAAAGTTACGTGTTTGCACTTTCACTGACGCTCTCTCTCCCCAGGAGCTGCGGTCCTTCCCCAGCTGATTCAGACAGCAGTGTCCTTGCTGTGACATATCCAATCGAGAATGGAAGGCCAGGCATTAATAACCTTCACTGGGGAACAGAACCACAGGTTTAAAACTTTTACGATGCCCCCAGTGGAGAATTGAGCCCTGTGACAGGCGGGGACACTAACCACGATACTGCTGAGGACAACAGCGTCGAAGGAGGCCCTTCAGCCTGTTGTGGCCGCACTTTCCAACACAACTTCTTAACGACCTGAATCAAGTTTTCCATCATTCAGCCCATAGCCTTATATGTATTGGCATCGCAAAGTCTCAACTGAACTTTTTTTTAAGGTGTAAAGGGTTTCCGCCTCTCTGATGCTTTGTGCACATCTACTCAAACCTTTCTGCCTTTTCCCGACATCTCTTGGCCCGGTATTCGATCCCTCCATCTACAGGATACGCTTCTTGCAATCTATCTGAGCCGTATCCCTGATTGTTTTGTACATCTCAGTCATGTCTTCCTCAATCTCCGCTGCTCGGCAACAAACAACCGCAGTCTGTCCACATAACTGAAACTATTCAGCCAGACAATACCCCAGTGAATCTCTCCTGCACTGTTCCCAGTGCGATCACATCCATGCTATAATGTGAATTGTAGAACTCCACACAGTACTCGAGCTAGAGCCAAATAAAGTTTTCTATTATTCTGTTACTTTATGAGGGCATCGCTGGCTCGGCAGCATATTTTGCTATCTCTAAGTACACAGCCGGCAGCTGAGTCTCAACTATATTGCAGTCATATGGAGGCGCGACCAGATAAGAAAGGCAGTTTCATTCCTAAATGGAAGTCAGTGAAACTGATGGTTTTATTTTTTTTCAACAATTGACCGTGGATTTATGGGAGTTATTAGATTCGTAATTCCAGATATTTACTGAATCCCAATTCTTCCACCTAGCATGGTCGGAGTCAAACCCGAGTCCCTGGTGTCTGAATTAACAGTCCAGTGGTAAGAGCGCTCGGCCATTGCAGAAAACCGGTCAAACTGATCTTTTACAATGGAGTTGCTTTTCCCCGATACTGTCCTGTGTCATTTTCCTGAGCTTGACAATCCAATAATCTCTTGTCCGTCTCAGTAAAAGTTGCTACATGAGTATTGATCTCACAACATTGGTAACCAAATGGATCAACTGGTCTGCAGGTCCAGATCGTGGGGTTGGGGCACGTTCACCCAGCAAAAGTGACCACAGCAGCACAGACTGAACGGTATCAATGTGAGAGTCAGTGTTTGATTCTGCAGTGCCTTAATGAAATAGGATATGACTCCACAGCCACATGATGAAAGAGCAGCGCTCCGAAAGCTAGTGTTTCAATTAAACATATAAGACTATAACCTGGTGTTGTGCATTATTAACTTTGTACACCATAGTCCAACACCGGCATCCTCAAATTGATGAAATGGGGGTGTTGAACGGAAAGTCGGGTTAATGATCGTAGGAGGGAAGAAATCTCTGAGAACGGGTGGATTTGAATGCTGACATATGAAACACAGAGTTATGAGCGAGCAGAATTTGAAGGAAAAATATCATTGCCTTGGACAAAATTACCATGTTAAAACAACTTATACCTTTGTGTGCTTCACAAAAACTGGGGCGAATAGAAAAACTCCTGCCGTGACTCGGATTCGAACCGAGGTTGCTGCGGCCACATCGCAGAGTACTAACCACTAAAGGATCGCGGCATTCCATATAACAGCACGCTACTCGGGCGCTATAAGTACAGTAGCATAGACAATGTTAGACAGAGTACCTAACACAATATCAGTGCTTAGCGAACAGTGGCAGATATGTAGGAACTCAGAATGGGCTGACCGTTTAACATCGGTGCCCACAGAGACTGTGGTGATTCCATCATTAATATGCTGAAGGCTGAGATAAATATATTTCTCCAAAACATCAAAGACTCCGGGGACAGTGCAGGTTTTGTTGAAATGTATGCTCCAATAGCAATGCAGCTTAACATCGGCTCCTTCACCAGCTCCCCCCACACAAGGCAGTAACCAATGCCGCCACAGAGTTCCAGTTCCCAGCCCCAGAATCAGAGGAACTGAGTGGCGCAGTCACAAAGATCCAATTGGAAATCGGGATGGGAATGAGGTCCCACAGATACTCGATGGCTCCAGTGACACAACCGGAGAATGCACGGTACTTCTATGACGGTTTAGAGGCGTAAGCATTTCCGTGGTTGCGAATGCTCCTGGTCAAAGGCGGGACTGAAGGGAAATTTGTTCCCGTTTATAATGATATAGCGAACTACACAGCATCTTGCTGAGACAACTGAGTGCCACAACTGGAGCGAGGGCGGCTGGTTTGAAGTTTGATTTTCCTTCACCATCACCCACTTCCCTGGAATGAATTGTTTTCACCATTTTTATTTCCAATTGTTTAATATCTCCCTGCAGTCTGCGGCTTTCTTCCTCATAGTTAATTGCATGACTAACTGTTGTATGATCTGCACACTGCTAAATCACGGCCACTACAAGTAAATATGAATCATTGATCTATATGAGAAAGCAGTGGGACACACAGCAGACATGCTGCGTAGGTTTGCAGGCGACATCAGAATTGTAGACAATGAGGAAGATTGCATAAGATTCAAAAGGATATTAATCCAATGAGTCGTTGGACGGAAAAAAATTAACATGGAGTTCAATCTGGATAAAAGGAAGGTATTGCATTTTGGTACAACAAAAAGAGTAGAGCTTTGCATAGTGTTGGAGAACACGGAAGCTAGGGATGCAGGTACATAATTCTTTGTTGTTTACATCACCTACAGACAAGGTGTTCAAAGGTATTTAACATACTCCGCTTCATTGCTCAGTCCTTTGTGTATAGCAGTCGGGACGTTATGTTGAAGGTTTGCAGGACATTGATGAGGCCTTTTCTGGAATATTATGTCCAGTTCCGGTCGCCCAGTTGTAGGAATGATATTATTCAGCAGGAGCAGGTTCAGAAAAGGTATACACGCATGTTGCCATGTGTGGAATGTTTGAGTTATAATGAAAGGCTGGATAGGCTGAGACTATTTTCAGATTTGAGATTGGGGTGCTGGAAAATCACAACAGGTAAGGCAGCATGCGAGGAGCAGGGGAATCGTTTTTTCACGCAAGTGTCTTTCATCAGGCTCTTCCCTGAAACGTCGATTCTCCAGCTCCTCAAATGCTGTCTGACCTGCTGTGCTTTCCCAGAACAACACTATCGACTCTGATCCCTCATCTACAGTTCTCACTTTCTCCTCGTTGAGACTGTTTTCACTCTAGGTTAGGGGTTTGAGCGGCGACCTGACAGAAATTTATGACATCTTGAGAGGCAAGTTAGAGTTAACGATAGCTGCCTTTTCCCAGGAGGGGGATTTCAAGACGAGAGGGCATATGCTTAAGATGAAAAGAGAGAGAGAGTTAAAAAAAGACATGTGAGGCTTTTTTTTAGAGAAGGTGTTTTACATGTGCAATTAACTTGCTGAGGAAGTGATGGATGAGGGTACATTTGCAACATTTAAAGAACAATTCGATCCAAACATGAATGGGAAAGTGGGATTTTAAAAATAAATTTATTCATGCCTAGTACA
>NW_025214509.1:0-11172 GCF_004010195.1 Chiloscyllium plagiosum | reverse complement strand
TTGCGTTTTTATTTCTCCCTCTGACCAAAGATGTGCCAGTTACAGGGATCAACAATGGGAAATGCATGTTTATGGGATAGGGAATACCGTGGGTCCTGGTGGGATGCGTTTCGGATGGACCGTCTGGACTGGAAGGGCCGACTACCCTGCTTCCCCAAACGATGGGGATTCTTGAATTAAGGGTCAGCTCATGTTTTTCTGGCCCCGGAGTCTCTCCTAGGCGGGACTGGGTGAAGATTCTGCATAAGGGACATGAATGAATGGGATTGCAGGAAATTAAAGTTATTGTCTCTGTTCCTGAGGTCAGGCTTGCATTCGGGATGTTATTCGTCGAACTTAAACATCACCGTTTCCGTGTCCCAGCCGCCAAGGACAACCAGTTCAAAATATCACCCTAACACCACCTTCTCCAGGTATCAGTCTTGACTGTGTGGAAGAAACTGATTCTGCGCTGATGCAAGCAAAAGCAGCTTCCATCGCCAGTGTCGGAAATACAGATCCAAATAGCAAAATCATCTATTAAACCCACCACTGCAAAGTCAACGGCTCAACACGCTTCAATTGTGCCACTCAGCTGTCTTAGCAAGATGCACTATAAATCGCTATGATAGTACAAACGGGTACAACTATTCCCTTGATCAGGAGCACACTCAACCTAGGAATTTCTTGCGCCTCTATACCATCATAGAAGGACCGCACTGTCACCTATTGCATCACTGGAGTCAGAGAGTAACATCGCGCACTCATCCCATCCCTATTTTCGGTTGGATCTGGGAGGCTGTGCCACAGTTTCTCTGAATCGAGGCTGTGAACTGAGATTATGTGTGATTATCTGCAACACTGGTTATTGTCTTGAGGAAGCTGGTGAAGTCGCCGATGTTAAGCTAAAATGCTACTGAAACACACATTTCAACAATATCCTGTACTGTCCCCCGAGTCTTTGATATTTTGGCGAAATCTATCAATCTCAGTTTTCAACATTCTCATTCAAGGATCTCCACAGCCTCTGAAGACATCGAATTTAAAGATTCAACTCATTCTCAGTCCCCACATGCCTGTCACTCTTCGCTGAGTGCTGATATTGTACATTTGCTGTTTTTCCGATCATTTCCTCTGTTAGTACACTTATTGCTGCTTGCAAGCATCCTGTTCTGTTGCTGCTGTGATCGTGGTCATCTGTATTTTGAATTGTGAGCACAGCAACCTCGGTTGGAAACCATACACGACACTAAGTGTTCTCTCTGTTGTCCTTTTTGTGACACATGGTAAGAAATCAATTGTTTTACCTTCAAATTCTGCTCTCTCACATCTCTGTGTTTCATATATCAGGATTCAAACACACCCGTTGTCGGAGATTTCTCTCCTTCCCACGATTATTAAACCTCCTTTCGGTCCCTCCTCTCATTTCTCTGAGGCAATGCACAATCCATCACTCTTCTTCACATTAATACTCTTCTGTCTGTCCTGCGGTCACTGCTGTTGGGTGAACGTGCCCCAACCCCACCATCGGGACCTCCAAACAAGTCGATCCATTTGAATACCGCAGTTGTTAAATCAATCCCCATGTAGCAGCTTTTACTGACATAGGCCAGAGCCAAATGGAGCGTCAGGCTCATGGAAAAGACCGAGGGCAGTTTTGGGAAAAAGAGATTTTATTGGAAACGAAAAGCTTTTGTGACTTTCTGCGTTGCTCTCGCTGTAATTTCATAGGACTGATAATCCCGAAACCGAGGTAATAGTCTGGGTACTCGGGCCTGAGTCCCACCATGTCAGATTGTAAAATTTGGATTCAGCGAATATCTGCAATGAAGAATCTAATGACTACTATAGATCCTTTGACAATTGTTGAAAAATAAACATCTGGTTTACTGATGTCATTTCAGGATGGAATCTGCTATCCTTACTTGGACTGGCCTGCATGTGACTTCAGACTCATAGCAATATGGTTGAGTCTCAACTGCCCTCTGGGCATTTCGGAATGGGTAATAAATTCTGCTTCGCCAGAATCGCCCTCATTTAATCCAGAAATTTTAAAACAAATGCTCATTAGGCTCAAGCAAGAGTGTTGTGTGCAGTTTTGCAAGTCACATTGCAAGCCATTAAAAATGATACAGTCACACACTGAGAACATTGCAGGAGATATTTACCAGGATGTTGTTTGGGACGAAGAGTTTCAGTTGTGAAGAAAGACAGGACAGAGTGGACTGTTTGTCGCATTGCAAAGGAGATGTAGATAAGTCATGAATGAGTTAGGGTATGGACAGATTTGACTGAACGAGTTTCCCATTGATGGAGGGATCGATCAGCAGGGGCCAGAGATTTAAGGAGAAAGGCAGAAAGGTTTGAGAAGATGTGCAAAAAACTTTATCAGCCATTGGGTGGTTGGAATTTAGAATACACTGCCTGCATTGTTCAGAGGGCAAAAATTCGTATAACCTGAATAAATATTCAGATGTGAACTTGTGATGCCAGGACTTATAAGGCTAAGGGGTAAGCATTGAGAAATGCGATTCAGTTCATTCGGCAGTTGTTTTTGACAAGTATGGCAACAATAGGCTGAAAGGCCTCCTTTGACACTCCTGTCCTCGGTAGTAGAATGGTTAGTGTCCCGCCTGTCACAGGGCTCAATTCTCCGCTGGGAACAGTGTAAATGTTTTAAAACTGTCACTCCATTCCCAAGTTCAGGCATTGATACCTGTCCTTCCATTCTCGATGGTGCATGCCACAGGAAGGACAATGCTGCCTGAATCAGTGTGGGGAAGGGCTGCAGCTCTCAGGGAGGCAGAGTGTCAGTGAAAGTGCAAACACATGACTTCAGCAAACTGTACATTGTATCTGTGTTGGAATGAAAAGCATTTGATAGACTTGTACTGGATTGAAGTGTTTACTGGAAGCTGGACGGTGAGGAAGAAACAGCGTCAAAACATTCAAATATGATTGCAGAAACATTTCCCTCAGCACGAATGAAATTGTAATGGACAAAGTACTGTTTCGATACATTGAATTTGGGTTGATTTGCTTTGATGAGGCTGAGTTACCAGGGTACAAAGCCATTAAAAATGATACAGCAATTGCTCACTATGATGGAACATTGTGTCAGTAATTCGCACTGCTGTTCGCTCGGAGGATTACGTTGATTGGCAAAGTTAAATTGCCCTCTCGTGTCCAGGTAGTGAATTAACTAAGTTAGGTGAATTAGCCATGGGTAACGCGGGAACAAGGTCAGAAGTCACAGGACGATAGGTTATAGTCCAACAGGTTTATTTGAAATCATAAGGGGAGGGCTCACTCTTCCTCAGGTCAAATATACGGGAATAGGGAGGGGAGCTCGGTCTGGGTGAGATGACCTTCAGAGAGTCGACACCGGCTCGATTGACTGAAATGCTCTTTCTACACTGTAGGATTCTGTGATTCTGTCGGAGAGGATAATGATGGTGTTTAATGGGGTGTAAAGCCATTAGAGACGATGCTGGCGAGGTGTACTGAGGTTGCGATTTTATTCACTTGTCTTCTTGGAAAATTGAGAACAGTTATCCCTGAACCAAGAAAGACTTAGTGGGGGGTTTTCCGGTTATGAAATGTTTGGACTGAGTAAATGGGTGGAAAGTTCCCTCTTTCAAGTAAGTAAACTTGTCGATGTCAGACATTCAAATCCTTTGATAAAACCTTTGAAGGGCAAAGAAATGATGAGAACAGAATCGCTGTCACTCCGAGAATCTGTTTTTCAAAATATTTGAAAAGGCACATTTGGTGACATACAAGGAAATTTATATGGATAGGTAAAGGAGTAGGGGTGGGTGTAGTCGGTCAGAAGTTGCGGGGAAACAATGTCTAATTTGGTTGACGTTAAATGTAAAGACTTTTCGTGAAGATGTGCGGCTGAATAAGATTCGATTCTAAAACTCTAAATTTTGAAAGAATTGGCATAATATTCCACTTCAAGCATTGTATATGGAACTGAGCGGATTTTTTCTATTGCGATGGGAAGATATTACATAATGAATAAGAAGTGACCAGTTGCTTGGAGATCGACATCATGCTTTAATCATATGCGTTAAAGATGTGAGGACAAACACCATGATGTTTGGTCCATTTGATACTCAGTGAAATCTGCCAAAGTAACGAGCAACAAAACTGGACTTTAATCCTCTGCTTTTCTAAGAAGTATTCTCCTTAAGCTGAAATAAAGTCGGAGCAAATTTGAATATAACATTAATCGTTCCAATGGGATAAATCTAATTCACTTGCGATATTACAATGAACATTGTCAGGTTGCAGCAAAATTAAAATGAAACGAACAAACAGCGTTTCTTGCGGTTTAATCAAATTCAGGTTGAGCCATATGAGAAAGGCCGTTGAGCCACAACATCGCCTTTATTTCCCTCTCCATGGCTGCTTCTCCACGTGAGAGAGAAAATCACTGAAGAAATTATGAGTCAAATGAAGGTGAGAATATGACGCAAAAGTCTTGTTCTCTGTTTGCCCGCACTGCCAGGCCCATGTGCCCCAGGGTAACAGGGAGAGATGAGCCCGCACTGCCAGGCCCATGTGCCCCAGGGTAACAGGGAGAGATGAGCCCGCACTGCCAGGCCCATGTGCCCCAGGGTAACAGGGAGAGATGAGCCCGCACTGCCAGGCCCATGTGCCCCAGGGTAACAGGGAGAGATGAGCCCGCACTGCCAGGCCCATGTGCCCCAGGGTAACAGGGAGAGATGAGCCCGCACTGCCAGGCCCATGTGCCCCAGGGTAACAGGGAGAGATGAGCCCGCACTGCCAGGCCCATGTGCCCCAGGGTAACAGGGAGAGATGAGCCCGCACTGCCAGGCCCATGTGCCCCAGGGTAACAGGGAGAGATGAGCCCGCACTGCCAGGCCCATGTGCCCCAGGGTAACAGGGAGAGATGAGCCCGCACTGCCAGGCCCATGTGCCCCAGGGTAACAGGGAGAGATGAGCCCGCACTGCCAGGCCCATGTGCCCCAGGGTAACAGGGAGAGATGAGCCCGCACTGCCAGGCCCATGTGCCCCAGGGTAACAGGGAGAGATGAGCCCGCACTGCCAGGCCCATGTGCCCCAGGGTAACAGGGAGAGATGAGCCCGCACTGCCAGGCCCATGTGCCCCAGGGTAACAGGGAGAGATGAGCCCGCACTGCCAGGCCCATGTGCCCCAGGGTAACAGGGAGAGATGAGCCCGCACTGCCAGGCCCATGTGCCCCAGGGTAACAGGGAGAGATGAGCCCGCACTGCCAGGCCCATGTGCCCCAGGGTAACAGGGAGAGATGAGCCCGCACTGCCAGGCCCATGTGCCCCAGGGTAACAGGGAGAGATGAGCCCGCACTGCCAGGCCCATGTGCCCCAGGGTAACAGGGAGAGATGAGCCCGCACTGCCAGGCCCATGTGCCCCAGGGTAACAGGGAGAGATGAGCCCGCACTGCCAGGCCCATGTGCCCCAGGGTAACAGGGAGAGATGAGCCCGCACTGCCAGGCCCATGTGCCCCAGGGTAACAGGGAGAGATGAGCCCGCACTGCCAGGCCCATGTGCCCCAGGGTAACAGGGAGAGATGAGCCCGCACTGCCAGGCCCATGTGCCCCAGGGTAACAGGGAGAGATGAGCCCGCACTGCCAGGCCCATGTGCCCCAGGGTAACAGGGAGAGATGAGCCCGCACTGCCAGGCCCATGTGCCCCAGGGTAACAGGGAGAGATGAGCCCGCACTGCCAGGCCCATGTGCCCCAGGGTAACAGGGAGAGATGAGCCCGCACTGCCAGGCCCATGTGCCCCAGGGTAACAGGGAGAGATGAGCCCGCACTGCCAGGCCCATGTGCCCCAGGGTAACAGGGAGAGATGAGCCCGCACTGCCAGGCCCATGTGCCCCAGGGTAACAGGGAGAGATGAGCCCGCACTGCCAGGCCCATGTGCCCCAGGGTAACAGGGAGAGATGAGCCCGCACTGCCAGGCCCATGTGCCCCAGGGTAACAGGGAGAGATGAGCCCGCACTGCCAGGCCCATGTGCCCCAGGGTAACAGGGAGAGATGAGCCCGCACTGCCAGGCCCATGTGCCCCAGGGTAACAGGGAGAGATGAGCCCGCACTGCCAGGCCCATGTGCCCCAGGGTAACAGGGAGAGATGAGCCCGCACTGCCAGGCCCATGTGCCCCAGGGTAACAGGGAGAGATGAGCCCGCACTGCCAGGCCCATGTGCCCCAGGGTAACAGGGAGAGATGAGCCCGCACTGCCAGGCCCATGTGCCCCAGGGTAACAGGGAGAGATGAGCCCGCACTGCCAGGCCCATGTGCCCCAGGGTAACAGGGAGAGATGAGCCCGCACTGCCAGGCCCATGTGCCCCAGGGTAACAGGGAGAGATGAGCCCGCACTGCCAGGCCCATGTGCCCCAGGGTAACAGGGAGAGATGAGCCCGCACTGCCAGGCCCATGTGCCCCAGGGTAACAGGGAGAGATGAGCCCGCACTGCCAGGCCCATGTGCCCCAGGGTAACAGGGAGAGATGAGCCCGCACTGCCAGGCCCATGTGCCCCAGGGTAACAGGGAGAGATGAGCCCGCACTGCCAGGCCCATGTGCCCCAGGGTAACAGGGAGAGATGAGCCCGCACTGCCAGGCCCATGTGCCCCAGGGTAACAGGGAGAGATGAGCCCGCACTGCCAGGCCCATGTGCCCCAGGGTAACAGGGAGAGATGAGCCCGCACTGCCAGGCCCATGTGCCCCAGGGTAACAGGGAGAGATGAGCCCGCACTGCCAGGCCCATGTGCCCCAGGGTAACAGGGAGAGATGAGCCCGCACTGCCAGGCCCATGTGCCCCAGGGTAACAGGGAGAGATGAGCCCGCACTGCCAGGCCCATGTGCCCCAGGGTAACAGGGAGAGATGAGCCCGCACTGCCAGGCCCATGTGCCCCAGGGTAACAGGGAGAGATGAGCCCGCACTGCCAGGCCCATGTGCCCCAGGGTAACAGGGAGAGATGAGCCCGCACTGCCAGGCCCATGTGCCCCAGGGTAACAGGGAGAGATGAGCCCGCACTGCCAGGCCCATGTGCCCCAGGGTAACAGGGAGAGATGAGCCCGCACTGCCAGGCCCATGTGCCCCAGGGTAACAGGGAGAGATGAGCCCGCACTGCCAGGCCCATGTGCCCCAGGGTAACAGGGAGAGATGAGCCCGCACTGCCAGGCCCATGTGCCCCAGGGTAACAGGGAGAGATGAGCCCGCACTGCCAGGCCCATGTGCCCCAGGGTAACAGGGAGAGATGAGCCCGCACTGCCAGGCCCATGTGCCCCAGGGTAACAGGGAGAGATGAGCCCGCACTGCCAGGCCCATGTGCCCCAGGGTAACAGGGAGAGATGAGCCCGCACTGCCAGGCCCATGTGCCCCAGGGTAACAGGGAGAGATGAGCCCGCACTGCCAGGCCCATGTGCCCCAGGGTAACAGGGAGAGATGAGCCCGCACTGCCAGGCCCATGTGCCCCAGGGTAACAGGGAGAGATGAGCCCGCACTGCCAGGCCCATGTGCCCCAGGGTAACAGGGAGAGATGAGCCCGCACTGCCAGGCCCATGTGCCCCAGGGTAACAGGGAGAGATGAGCCCGCACTGCCAGGCCCATGTGCCCCAGGGTAACAGGGAGAGATGAGCCCGCACTGCCAGGCCCATGTGCCCCAGGGTAACAGGGAGAGATGAGCCCGCACTGCCAGGCCCATGTGCCCCAGGGTAACAGGGAGAGATGAGCCCGCACTGCCAGGCCCATGTGCCCCAGGGTAACAGGGAGAGATGAGCCCGCACTGCCAGGCCCATGTGCCCCAGGGTAACAGGGAGAGATGAGCCCGCACTGCCAGGCCCATGTGCCCCAGGGTAACAGGGAGAGATGAGCCCGCACTGCCAGGCCCATGTGCCCCAGGGTAACAGGGAGAGATGAGCCCGCACTGCCAGGCCCATGTGCCCCAGGGTAACAGGGAGAGATGAGCCCGCACTGCCAGGCCCATGTGCCCCAGGGTAACAGGGAGAGATGAGCCCGCACTGCCAGGCCCATGTGCCCCAGGGTAACAGGGAGAGATGAGCCCGCACTGCCAGGCCCATGTGCCCCAGGGTAACAGGGAGAGATGAGCCCGCACTGCCAGGCCCATGTGCCCCAGGGTAACAGGGAGAGATGAGCCCGCACTGCCAGGCCCATGTGCCCCAGGGTAACAGGGAGAGATGAGCCCGCACTGCCAGGCCCATGTGCCCCAGGGTAACAGGGAGAGATGAGCCCGCACTGCCAGGCCCATGTGCCCCAGGGTAACAGGGAGAGATGAGCCCGCACTGCCAGGCCCATGTGCCCCAGGGTAACAGGGAGAGATGAGCCCGCACTGCCAGGCCCATGTGCCCCAGGGTAACAGGGAGAGATGAGCCCGCACTGCCAGGCCCATGTGCCCCAGGGTAACAGGGAGAGATGAGCCCGCACTGCCAGGCCCATGTGCCCCAGGGTAACAGGGAGAGATGAGCCCGCACTGCCAGGCCCATGTGCCCCAGGGTAACAGGGAGAGATGAGCCCGCACTGCCAGGCCCATGTGCCCCAGGGTAACAGGGAGAGATGAGCCCGCACTGCCAGGCCCATGTGCCCCAGGGTAACAGGGAGAGATGAGCCCGCACTGCCAGGCCCATGTGCCCCAGGGTAACAGGGAGAGATGAGCCCGCACTGCCAGGCCCATGTGCCCCAGGGTAACAGGGAGAGATGAGCCCGCACTGCCAGGCCCATGTGCCCCAGGGTAACAGGGAGAGATGAGCCCGCACTGCCAGGCCCATGTGCCCCAGGGTAACAGGGAGAGATGAGCCCGCACTGCCAGGCCCATGTGCCCCAGGGTAACAGGGAGAGATGAGCCCGCACTGCCAGGCCCATGTGCCCCAGGGTAACAGGGAGAGATGAGCCCGCACTGCCAGGCCCATGTGCCCCAGGGTAACAGGGAGAGATGAGCCCGCACTGCCAGGCCCATGTGCCCCAGGGTAACAGGGAGAGATGAGCCCGCACTGCCAGGCCCATGTGCCCCAGGGTAACAGGGAGAGATGAGCCCGCACTGCCAGGCCCATGTGCCCCAGGGTAACAGGGAGAGATGAGCCCGCACTGCCAGGCCCATGTGCCCCAGGGTAACAGGGAGAGATGAGCCCGCACTGCCAGGCCCATGTGCCCCAGGGTAACAGGGAGAGATGAGCCCGCACTGCCAGGCCCATGTGCCCCAGGGTAACAGGGAGAGATGAGCCCGCACTGCCAGGCCCATGTGCCCCAGGGTAACAGGGAGAGATGAGCCCGCACTGCCAGGCCCATGTGCCCCAGGGTAACAGGGAGAGATGAGCCCGCACTGCCAGGCCCATGTGCCCCAGGGTAACAGGGAGAGATGAGCCCGCACTGCCAGGCCCATGTGCCCCAGGGTAACAGGGAGAGATGAGCCCGCACTGCCAGGCCCATGTGCCCCAGGGTAACAGGGAGAGATGAGCCCGCACTGCCAGGCCCATGTGCCCCAGGGTAACAGGGAGAGATGAGCCCGCACTGCCAGGCCCATGTGCCCCAGGGTAACAGGGAGAGATGAGCCCGCACTGCCAGGCCCATGTGCCCCAGGGTAACAGGGAGAGATGAGCCCGCACTGCCAGGCCCATGTGCCCCAGGGTAACAGGGAGAGATGAGCCCGCACTGCCAGGCCCATGTGCCCCAGGGTAACAGGGAGAGATGAGCCCGCACTGCCAGGCCCATGTGCCCCAGGGTAACAGGGAGAGATGAGCCCGCACTGCCAGGCCCATGTGCCCCAGGGTAACAGGGAGAGATGAGCCCGCACTGCCAGGCCCATGTGCCCCAGGGTAACAGGGAGAGATGAGCCCGCACTGCCAGGCCCATGTGCCCCAGGGTAACAGGGAGAGATGAGCCCGCACTGCCAGGCCCATGTGCCCCAGGGTAACAGGGAGAGATGAGCCCGCACTGCCAGGCCCATGTGCCCCAGGGTAACAGGGAGAGATGAGCCCGCACTGCCAGGCCCATGTGCCCCAGGGTAACAGGGAGAGATGAGCCCGCACTGCCAGGCCCATGTGCCCCAGGGTAACAGGGAGAGATGAGCCCGCACTGCCAGGCCCATGTGCCCCAGGGTAACAGGGAGAGATGAGCCCGCACTGCCAGGCCCATGTGCCCCAGGGTAACAGGGAGAGATGAGCCCGCACTGCCAGGCCCATGTGCCCCAGGGTAACAGGGAGAGATGAGCCCGCACTGCCAGGCCCATGTGCCCCAGGGTAACAGGGAGAGATGAGCCCGCACTGCCAGGCCCATGTGCCCCAGGGTAACAGGGAGAGATGAGCCCGCACTGCCAGGCCCATGTGCCCCAGGGTAACAGGGAGAGATGAGCCCGCACTGCCAGGCCCATGTGCCCCAGGGTAACAGGGAGAGATGAGCCCGCACTGCCAGGCCCATGTGCCCCAGGGTAACAGGGAGAGATGAGCCCGCACTGCCAGGCCCATGTGCCCCAGGGTAACAGGGAGAGATGAGCCCGCACTGCCAGGCCCATGTGCCCCAGGGTAACAGGGAGAGATGAGCCCGCACTGCCAGGCCCATGTGCCCCAGGGTAACAGGGAGAGATGAGCCCGCACTGCCAGGCCCATGTGCCCCAGGGTAACAGGGAGAGATGAGCCCGCACTGCCAGGCCCGTGTGCCCGGTAACAGGGAGAGATGAGCCCGCACTGCCAGGCCCTTGGGCCCCATGGTAACAGGGAGAGATGAGCCCGCACTGCCAGGCCCATGTGCCTCAGGGTAACAGGGAGAGATGAGCCCGCACTGCCAGGCCCGTGTGTCTCAGGGTAACTGGGCGGGATAATGTGAACCAATAGGATTGGAAGGCGGAGACAATGGTTTGGAACATCCGGACGTTCGTCAGCCAATCAGCCGCCCCGCCTCCGTCCCCCCCTGATTGGATAGTTCTGTGTGTGTGGGCGTGGTCTCCGCCCTGAGAACCGCCGGTAATTTTCCACACTGTTTTTTCCGATTAAGAAGCAGTTTTTAAAAAAAACCCCAGAAGCCGCGGAGTTGAACCCGGCCCGAAGTTAGAAATAACCGAACCACTCGCCCCGCCTTCTCCAACGGTTCCTGCGTCACGTAGCGACAGGAACGTTTCACGACAGCCGTAAATGCGGCGGCGGTCTATAAAAGGCGCTGGCGGCGCACGT
>NW_025214508.1:43911-45000 GCF_004010195.1 Chiloscyllium plagiosum | reverse complement strand
GTTGTGTGATTTTTAACTAAGTTCATTCAAGGCTGTCATTGCAGTGCTGTACTGAGGATATGCAGGCTTTTTGCACAAGACGTTAACAGAGACTTTCTCTGTTTTCTCAAGTGGCCACAACAGATACCATGGCATTATTTCAAATAAAGAGCAGAGGAGTAATGTATCTATCCCTCAGTCCGTCATTTAAATTCAAGTCGCACTTTATAGTCAGCATTACGTAATAGATGATGGAAGGCATTAAAATAGTGACTGTTAGTGGCTAGATTTTGGATAATGGGGTAACATTGACTTATTCAATTGTAATATGGCTGATAGTGAATTGGCAGCCCATTTTACAACGCTCAGTCAGCTTTATTTTCAATGAGAGGGAAATAAAGTAAGTTGCCAACTCACGATCACACACTTTGCACAATTGCATTAGATCAATTCTATCCAAATATAGGGCAAGTCAGCAATTTGACCATAACTGCAGGAGCATTCAGCAGCCAATTACAAGTCCTGCAGGTAATTGTAAAGAATTAATTGCAGAATGCTTCCAGAAACATAACATTGTGGAACATGACTTTATAACGAGGCTTTACACAGATAATCATAACATGACTGCTTGCATACTGTTGCAGTAAAGGCTATTCACATGTCCTAGCTACTCTTCCTAATAGAGTCAAAAAGTGTGGCACTGGAAAAGCACAGCTGGTCAGGCAGCATCTGAGGAGCAGAAGAGTCAATGTTTCAGGCATAAGCCCTTCACTAGGAATGTCGGGGGTGGGGGGGGAGGGGCCTGAGAGATAAATAGGAGGGTAGGAGGAGGGTAGCTGGGAAGGCAGTAGGTAGATGCAAGAGGAGGGTGACAGCGATAGGTCAGAGCATATAGGTGGGAAGGAAGATGGACAGGTAGGACAGGTCAAGACGGTGGCGCTGAGTTGGAGTGTTAGATTAGATTAGATTTCCTACAGTGTGGAAACAGGCCCTTCGGCCCAACCAGTTCACACTGACCCTCTGAAGAGTAATGCACCCAGACCCATTTCCCTCTGACTAATGCACCTAACACTATGGGCAATTTAACTTGGCCAATTCATCTGACCTGCA
>NW_025214508.1:18918-34735 GCF_004010195.1 Chiloscyllium plagiosum | reverse complement strand
GATCTGCTGCAAACAAAATCATGTTGATTGACCCTCATTAGGACACGCATTTACAAAAGCACATACATAGTAAGCATTCTCTCCAACAGCTTCCCAACCATTGATGAGAGACTCACTGGTGTACAGTTTCTTGGATTATCCCTTTCGCCCTTATTGAACAGAAAAACCACATTAGATACTTGCCAGTCCTCCAGGATCTGTCCACTGGCTAGCGTGGATGCAAAGATCATCAAGGCCCCGGCAAACTTCTCTCTTTCCTCTGATGTAGATACCATCAGGCCCTGGAGGCATATTCACCTTAATGCTTTTCAAGAGGCCCAACATTTCTTTCTTATGTCAAATCTCACGATCCTCCATATCCTTCTCCTGGGTGAATACAAAAGAATGTTCCCTCCTCTATCTTCCAGTGATCATACCGTCTCCCTATTATCCTCTTATTTTGAATATATGTATACAAGCCTTGCGATACTCTTCAAACTTAATTGCTGAAGTCATTTTATGGAACCTTCTTGCTCTACTAATTCACTGTTGAGTTATTTCTATTTTTTATATTCATTATGGTCCCTGTCTGATTTTAGCATCCAAAAACGTGAAGTATGCTTCTTTTATCCCTTGGACAAAAGTTACACTTTCCCTTGTTATCCAAGCATCCCTTATACAGCCTTGTCCTTTCTCCTTCCCAAAATATGGTGTTCCCAATATTCACACTTTGGGAACTCTATTCCAAACCTCACTCGAGATCGAAAAACATCGAAACATCCAAAAAGATCTTCTGTCTTTCCCACCACACAGTTTATGTTGCATCCATGTTACCCCTGCCTGTTACACGATGAACGACAACGAACCTCAAGTCTGTTGCGTGGTACCTTCAGGAAATCAATGTAAACCCCTTACTTTGTTAATTCATTGCAAAGCATTAGCAAGTTAGTTATGCACAATTTCACCATGACCTTTCCTTACCAACCCACTTTTTTCCACATAACTACGAGCTTTATTCCAAATAATTGTCGCCAGAAGCTTCCCTGGAGTTAAGCAGACATGACTGTAAGTAACTGGATTCGCTTTCCAACACGTTTTAGAAAAAGGTTGTCGTGTTGGCAACCGTCCAGTCTCCTGGGACCTCATCAGAATCTCGTAACGGCTATAATCTTATCGCTAGTGCCTCTATAATGTCTCCTTTCCACTCAAAATCCTTGGTTGCACCTTATGTAGTCCTGCAACCTCTGAGTGCCAGCATCAATTGGACAGGTGATTGGATTGGATTGGAGCGTCTCGTTGGTGGAACAGGCCATTCGACTCAACGAGTGAACACCAATCCTCTAAAGAGTAACCCAACCAGCCCCAACCCCCTTCAAATCCCTGCCAATCCCTATAATCATGCATATCTCGCAGCTAACGCACATCCATGCCCCTGAGTACTAATGGGTTCGTTAGCCTGCACTTTTCACCTAAACTTGCACATATTTGGAATGTGGGAGGATACCAGAGCACCCAGCCGAAACTCACACAGAGAGGGGGAGAGCATACAGACTCTTCACAGTCGCCCGAGGGTGGAATCAGACCTGGGTCCCTGGTGCTGAGGTAGTGCTAACCACTGAGCCACCATTTCACCCTAAAGGAAAGGTTCAGAGGGATAGGAGCCAAACACAGCCAAATGGGGCTAGTGGTGCCAGCCCAGAGAGAGTGCTGTAAGCATGGAGGGTTTGGGTCAAAGACAGCTCTCAGGAAGGCTCACTCGACCGGAAAGGTTAACTCCGCCAGAGCCGCTGAGCTTTTCCAGCAAGTGGGGATTGTGTTTCTTGTGGCCTGTTTCCCTGCTGTGGGCCATTCTGACCTCCCTGCCCGGGGAAATTAAGCTGTTTGATGTTATCTCCCCCACAGACTACCGACACACATTAGCATTTTGTGAACCAGCATGGAAGCTGTTTTCTTACCATCAGTGAAAGGATTTTGGTTTTACACAAACCCTCTGACTCCAGTGCAGCTAAAACTCTGGGGGAGAGGGAAAGCCAGCAGCTATCCTATGGGTCCCAGCTTGAAACGCTAAGCATACGCAAGTCCAGCCCCTCCCTCACGCAGTGTCAGTGAAACGGCGGCGCATCGAGACACCGCAACCCCACAAGACGGGATCGAGTTCATTCTCCGGCTCTGATTGGGTACGAGCTCTGTCAATCCAGTGGTGCCGACCAATAGGGATTGCGGTCCCGCTTGGGCCCGCCCCCTGGAAGTGAATCCTTGGAAAAACTCAGCAGGTTTGGCAGCTTCTGTGAGAATAAAGCAGTGGAAACGTTTCCCATCCACTCACCCTTCATCACAACTGATAGCAAGTAGGAAAAGCAACCCTTCTTAATCAACTTATTGTGCAGACAATCAAATGTCTAGAAAAATCCCCAGCACATTTATTTTTGTGACTGTTCCAAGAAAGCGTCTTTGAGAGCTGGAAATGTGATTTTCCAACGTGAAGGATAGGAATTTTATTCAGTAATGAGATGACGGGCAGGGGAAGGAAATTTGGGTTGAGTATGATCAGATGAGCCATGGTCTGATTGTAAGCTGGAGCAGACGTTGGGAGTGAATCACTTCCTTCTGCTGTTCTATCTTATGGTGATCCCTGTTCCATTGGGATAAGAACCTTCCAACTCAGTCCCATCAATGTGACCGTTCACCTGTTTGATCTAACAACATTTCATATGGTAGCTGGTGGATCAGAAGGTCAGCATACCCCAGGTGAGGGGAAAGTTTGAGAAGGCGAATACTTCATGATAACCACAGCTGGTTGTGGGAATTGAACCCGCACTGTTAGCATCACACTGTATTACAAACCAACTCTCTATCCAACCGAGCTAACCAACCTCATTCCAAGGGGCTTACCTTGTACAACACAATTATAGACAGCTCTCAACTCGAT
Source organism: Chiloscyllium plagiosum (assembly GCF_004010195.1). Taxonomy (NCBI): domain Eukaryota; kingdom Metazoa; phylum Chordata; class Chondrichthyes; order Orectolobiformes; family Hemiscylliidae; genus Chiloscyllium; species Chiloscyllium plagiosum. Next base: position 31,827 of record NW_025214508.1, on the reverse strand, counting down.
TGGAGCCAGGAGCATGCTCATTCGCGCCCCGTCTGAGCCAGAAGGGAGAGCAGGGGAAGACAGTGAAGGAAATTCGTCCCTCCCGTATGTCCTTCCCAAACTGCGCTGGAGAAGAGAGCACATCGGCCCTGCTATTTGCTTCCTCGTGACTGGCCTGCTCCACCTTGCACTGAGAGACTAAGGGGAGCTTCGAAGAGATTTCACTTCTCACTCAAAATCTTGAACTCAAATCCTAAAATGCTGGTTCACTCCGAAACTCTCAGAAGACTGGAGCAATCTTTGGGCCAAGAGCTGGAAGATTGCATTAGGAACATGCGACCATTCCAAATTGAAACAAAAGAGGCCAGATATTGGAGTTCAAACTCTGACAATACAGCGAAAGAGAGAATCATCAGACAAGAGATGGAACCAGAGAGAATAGTTGAACACCTCCTCTTTCCTTGTCGTTCATTAAGACACAGCGAAGAGAAATGTGGGGTTTAGGCTATATCTGGGAGTTTACCTACAAGGTTAAGCTCTAGACTGGGCCGAATTAAATAGCAAAAAAAGATCGTGCAGTGTCCGCTGCAGAGTCTTATCCAACAGCTATCACTGACTCCCTCTGTCACTGCAGCTCTCATCTCAATTTCCACTTTCCCAGATGTCTCTCCTACATAATTTCTTCAATCCCCTTCCACCCCACCGTCCTTTAATTCTCTATCCTTGTTCACATTCCTTGCAGATTCCCTTCCTACATCTTTTTGCCTCCCTGTCACCTCGCCATCTTTTTATTTTCAGGAAAGCTTATTCATTCAATCCCTTCAAAACCAACATCTTTGCTCATCTCTCTCTGCATCTTTCTCTCAGCTCTGTGGGACCTTGGTGTTCGTGTCTGTAGACCATTTCTCTGCACAGCAGTGGCACACCCACTCTCTTAGCTCTACCTCTCAGTGTTTGCAACTCTATCTCTTTCACTGCTCTATATTTCTCCCTGGGATTTCTCTCCTGCTCTCTGTCTTACCTTCTTTCTTTCTCTTCCTGTATTTTCCCTCCCTCCATCCCCTCTTCCATCCTATGCCTGTCTGACATAATGCCTTCGTTCCCCACGTCCCGCCACGGTTTTCACTGTCGATCTCTCCCTCACGTTCTCTGTATGCCCTTCTCTCATTCTCGCACTTCCTCCTTCTATCTGTTGGTCCTTCTCTCATTTTCTCCTGGCATTTTCTCATGCTTTTTTCCCTTGACCCCTCTGCTCTGTCCCATTGACTGTACAGGCAGCATTGGGAAGACATGGACTCAGTGACACAGAGAGCTGTTCAGTTAATGCAGTGGGATCCTCCTTACACCGCCTCTGTCCCACCTTTTACCACCACTATTATCCAAACCAGTGGATGGGCGAGTGGAAGGGGCATGAAGTGACCACCTGATGACAGCGTGCCCAGGATTGCTGAAGACTGGATACTTGCACTGAATTAATGTGGTCAGCGAAACGACTAGTTCGTCCTCCAGCCCAGGGGTGGTGCGTCTTTGAGGGGAAGGGACCAATTCGACTGACCATGCCCCTGAGGTTCTGAAGAGAAGAGAGGTCAACACGGATGGGTAGATCGGATTGAGAGAGGGTGGAGTTTTTTTATGGGGGTGTGGGAGGGAGGAAGGACGTGTCTGTTGTATGAGAGAGATGGAAGGGCAAAGCACGAGATGCATTATGTTGGACAGGATGAAGGAGTGGTCTCCACAGGAAGAATAGTCAATGAGGGCATTCAGGCAAAATCCTGAGCAATTGTGCAGGACCAGGGTCATTTAATGAGGAGCCTAAAAGGGCAGCCATTGTGACATGAAGCTTCTGTAATGCTGGCACTGGGATCTTGCTTCGCACTAAAGCCATCTTACATTTATAAGTCAGTCCCCACAGACTCACTTAGCTCTACCTCAGAGAGTGGGCTCGGCATAATATTTGGGGACATTGGTTAGGCCACTGTGTGCAATTCTCGTCTCCCTGCTTAAAAAAGGATGTTGTGAAACCTGAACATATTATAAAGGATTTACAAGGATATAGTCAGATTTGGAGGGTTTGGACAAATTGGACTTATATTGAGAGGCTGATTGGGCTGGGCCTATTTTCTCTGGTGCATTGGAAGCTGAGGAGTGGTGTTATAACGGTTTAGAAAATCATGGGGGGCATTGATAGGGTGATTAGCCAAAGTCATTTCCCTGGGTGAGTCCAAAACTAGAGGGCATGGTTCGAGGTGAGATGAAAAAGACTTATAAGAGATCTAAGGGGCAACATCTTTATGCAAAGTTTTGTGTATCCATGGAACGAGCTACCAGAGGAAGTGGTGGAGGTTGGTACAATGATAACATTTAAAAAGCATCTGGATAGGAATGTGAGCGGGAAGGATTTGGAGGGATATGGGCCAAGTGCTGGCAAATGGGATGAGAGTAATTTCAGTTACCAGATTGACATGGACAAATTGGACCTCAGGATTTCTGTGCTGTGCAACTATGATTCTGTGACAAACGTGGAGACACGCTGACGCATTTCCAGGCAGAAGTAATCCCTAGGAGAGGAGGAGTGTCAGAAAATATCAAAAGCGCTGGGAGTAACTGGGATAGCGAGAAACATCCTTCAATCTGCCGTCCTTGTTTCTCTCTGTTCTCTCTCCCGCCTTCTCTGTCCTTCTCTCTATCGTTTCTCTCTGTCCTTCTATCCATCTTTTCTCTCTATCCTCCCTTTCTCCCTCTTTCAGATCTGTGTGTGTTTTTCCGTGTCAGTGTCTCTGTCAATGGGATCTCTATTATATTTGGACTGAATCCTGTCTGCCTCTCTCATGTTCACTCTCTGTCCAGCTTGTGCTTGGAGTGATAAATTACCACCTTGTACTAGACAGCCACATCACTGCACAGGTAGCAGATTTCTGAGGCGGAAATATCAGAGTCTCTGTATATCTCACATTTCAAAATAAAAATCATACAGATTGTGGATGCCATAAATCAGAACAAACATAGAAAATGCTGGAAAAGCAGAGCAGTCTGTTAGCATCTATGAAAAAAACTCAGAATTCTCTTTTGTGTCTGGTGCAGTGGAAGCATTCTATAATGTGTATAATGTCATGAATACTGCACAAACACAAATCATTTACCAATTGGAGAGGGAACACAACATTTCCCCCAATGACCATGTTCCACACTGAGACGTCTACGTCCAGTTGCAACCCTCTCCACAACTGTCTTGTATGTGTGTCCCCGAGTGTGTGTGTATGTGTGTGTGTATTAATAGTGTTGTTAGTTTAGATGGTGTTGTTACCTGCTGCCCTCCTCCTCTCCCTCCCTGACTAAATTCTTGAGTGTTTTCACCCTTAAACACCCCTTGTGCAGTAGTGTGGTGGCCAGCATAGAGTGACATCGAGTCACTTTCAACACAAGGGATGTTTGTTTGCACTATTTCGACCGTTCACTGCATGACAGGAAATTGCTGATAAGACTGCATTGCGACTGGAATTGGAATTGGGAAACTTAATAGCTGAAAAGTAAGGAGCCCAGACATTTATTTATCATTTAACTGGTGGGTGTGTTCTGAAAATTGTTACTGAGGAGTGAGACAATGTATTTAACAGTGAAACATATTCTAAATAACTATTCTGTTTAATTTCATCAGCACCCTCAAAAGGATTTCATGTTAATGGAGAATTACAGAGGATTCCAAGCTGATAGGAATTACTCGGCAAGAAAATCCATTTCCTTTGTAAAATCCAAATGAATTTCCGTGATGGGAAATTCATAGTTTTACAAGCTGAACTCTACCCCTAAAATGGGATAAGAACTCTCTGTCAGAATGTGATCAAATACTCCTGGATTAGTAAAGCTACAAAAAACATTCGAAGCTTGACACTAGCCTGCTTGATTGGCATCACGTCCACAAACATCCATTCCCCCCAGCACCGACCCTCATTAGCAGAAGTGTGTACCAACTATAAGATGCACTGGAGACATTCATGCAAGATCCTCAGACAGCACCTTCCAACCACGCGTGCATTTCCATCTAGAGTGTGTTGTAGCCTCTAAAGAAGGACAAGGGCAGTAAACACATTGGAACACCAACCTTTGCAAGTTCCCTTCCAAACCTCTCTCCCTCCTGACTTGGAAATATATCACATCTTCTTTTGTGATACTGCATCAAAATCATGGAATTCCCTCCCTAACAACATTGTGGGTCTATCCACATCACATGGACTACAGCAGTTCAAGAAGACATCTCACTGCCACGTTCTAAAAAAAAAAACAACTAGGGAAGGGTAATATGTTCTGGACATAACCAGTGATGTCCTTATCCCACTAGTGAATAAAAACGGTTATTTCATAACCTGGAAAAAGTGGGACCCTCCTGTGGACTACACTGAGGAGTTTTGTTTAGTCATAATGCGAGGAATTCATATTACCAGTTATGTTATAGCATGACTGTTCTTCGTTGTGTACCGAAACAATCATGTCTTTGTGCAACAACGTAGGCTTTACGGCATGAAACCAACAGTAATGAAGTCATATGAAATCGGCAGGTAATCGACAAGATTAAATCCTTGAAAGACATAATATGAGAAATGTAAATGTTAGATTAAACACAGGTAGTTGAAGCTCCTAAATATGGTGAAGAGCAAAATCACAGACTTCCTTCTGCCTTCCATCTCTGGGTCTCTGATTCTCTCCTTGCTCTCTACCGTCAGTCTCTTCCGAACTTGACTGATCACTAAAATGTGTCTGACTGTCAGAGCATTGAGCAACAGACTTAAAGCGAATGGCAGTAAAGGCATTATAAACAAATCAATCCAGTTTAGTGCCACCCACCAAGTCTCAGTAAAATAGCTTCTATTGTGTGGGCCAGGCGATCAATCGTTGTGTTGGGGCCTGGAACGTTTCACCTGAGAGTATGGGGAGGCAGGGTGAACTGAGGAGTTCGGGACAGGAACAATGTGCCTAAGAGTATGGTGAAGGCAAGGTCAATTGAGGGGTTAGGATCAGGAACTCGTGCCTGAGAATGTGGGCGATGCAGGTTCATTGAGTTGTGCAGCACGGAGACAGGTCCTTCAGCCCAAACTGGTCCGTGCCGACCAAATTGTCCATCCATGGTAATCCTATTTCCCTGGACCTGACCCAGATCCTTGTAAACCTTTCTTATCCATGTATTTGTTCAAATGCTTTTTAAATGTTGTCAATTGAAGGGTTAAGGTATTGAACACAGTGACAGAGTGCTTCTCAAGGATGTAGGGTATGAACGTGCTGCCTGAGCGAATAATAGATTTAGGGTCCACAACACACTGCCTGAGAGTGTGGATAAGGCAGGGTCAATCGAGGATTTAGCGTCTGGACATGCTGCCTGATAATGTGGGGAAAGCAGATTCGATCGAGGATTTAGGGTCTGAACATGCTGCCTGAGAGTGTTGGTTCGACAGGGTCAATCGAAGTGTTCAGGCCTGAAACCTGCTGTCTTAGTGCGTGAGAGAGGCAGGGTTGATTAAGGGGTTGGGGTGTCAAACATTCTCCCTGAAAAATCAGTGCGAGCAAATTCAATCTGGAACCTGTGGAGCAGAGTTCAACAAAAATGGAAAGGGACACTCCAACAGTGCGGCACCTCTTCAATACTAACCCCTGACAGTGCGGCACTGCATCTCTACTGTCCTGAGACAGTGCTGGACTGAGCATTCGACAGTATAGCACTCCCTTAGTTGTGATCCTTACAACAATGCAGCATTCCCTAAGTACTGATCCTCCTCCAGTATGGTGATTCCTTCGTTATGACCCTCCAACAGTGCCGCACTTCTTCACTGTTGACCCTCAGTTGCTACCTTTCCTGTTAATTTATCTGCCCAGTTTACCTTCGCTGTTCTGACAGTCATTTCATTGTAATTGTCTTTATATAAGTTAAACACAATTGATTCTGATGGAAATTGCTCACTCTCAAACGGATTATTATATTCTATTATGATATAGTTACGACATGGAAGAAGATCTTTCACTCAGAAGTCCTTCCTTAAACCTGCCCCATTCCCATTTTCAGATCCAGTGTAAACCACGATAAGAAAGTAAGAACAAGGAGCAGACATAGTCCATTTGGCCCTTTGAGCCTGCTCAGCTATTCAACAAGATCATGTCTAATCTTTTCATGGCCTCAGCCCCACTTGCCCACCTTATCACCAAAGCCCTTAATTCCTTTACTGTCCAAAAAGTTATTTTTCTTCACTTTAAGACATTCAATGAGGAAGCCTCAACCATTTAATTGGGCAAGGAATTCTATGGATTCATTGCCCTCTGAATGAAGAAGTTCCTCCTCAATTCAGTCCCAAATTTGCTCCACCTAACGTTGAGGCTATGCCTTCTTGTTCCAGTATCACTTGCCAGTGGAAACATTCACTCTAATTTTACACTATCTATTCACTTCATAGTTTGATGTATTTCTTTAAGATCCCCTACCATTCAACTGCAATTAATATATTCCCAGTCATCTCAGCCTCACGTCATAGGTCAATCCCTTCAAGTCCAGGATCAAACTAATGAATTTCCTCTTGTCCCTCTCCTATGCTAGTAAATCCGTTCTCAAGTAAGGAGACGAAAAGTGCACACAGTATGCCAGATGTGGCCTCAACATCACCCTGAAACATACAATCCCATTTGCAATGAAGGACAAAATTCTAAATTACCTACTGCACTTGTCTACCAACCTTCTGTATATCTTGTTCAATTCCACTGAGGTCCCTGTACGCACCAGCTTGTTGCAATTTTTACCATTCAAATAATAATCTTTTTAAATGTTATTCCTCCTAAATTGGATGACATCACGTTTATTAACATGCATTCTTTCTGCCAGACTTTCTTCCACTCATTGAAACCATATTTGTTCCTCTGCAAACTTTCACACTCTTCTGCACACGTTGCTCTACCACTCATCTTTATGCCTTCTGCAATCATTGACACATGATACATGGTCCCCAATTCCAAATCATCTGTACAAAGTGTCATAAAGTGTGGTCGCAACACTGATTCCTGAGATGCAACAGTAGACACTGATCACAAACGAACAATGCTCATTTATCCACCGCTCTGCTTCCTGTTAGTTAACCAATGCTCAGTGCATGCTAACAGATTGCCCATAACGCCACACAACCTTGTCTTATACAGCAGCCTTTTGTGAGGCACCTTGTCGAATGGTTTTTGGAAATCTGGATAAACTACGTCTACTGAGTCCCCATTGTCCACAGTGCTTGTAATGTCTTCATAGAATTTCAGTAAATTATTTAAGGATGATCTGCCTTTCATGAACCATGCTGCATCTGTCCAATGGAGTAATTTCTATCTCGGTGTTTTGCTAATTCTTCCTTGATAATAGATTCAAGTATTTTCCCCACTGCTGAAGTTAAGATAACCTCCCTATAATTCTCCATCTTTTGTCTACCTCTTTTTTTAAAAGAAAATAGTCACGTTAGCTTTTCTGCTATCATTTGGAACTGCATTTGAGTCCAGGGATTTTTGGAAAATTACCAAAAGAGCACTTGATATTTCTGTCACTATCTCTTTTCATACCCAAAGTTTCACTTCATTAGGACCAGTAGAGTTGTGTAACGTTTAGTTCCATTAGCTTCACCAACACTACTTCTTTTGTAGCAATGATCATTTCTGACTCCTAACCTACATTAGCCTCATTGACAATTACTGACATATTATTCGTGTTCTCCACTGTGATGACTGAGAAAAAAAAACTGTTCATATTTCACGCACTTCCTCATATCCCGTTATTAAATCACTCTTCTTGTCTTCTAAAGGACCAATGATTACCTGAGCCACAACTTTTCATTTTATATTATTGAAACCTTTGCGTTCTGTCTTTACATTAGATTAGATTACTTACAGTGTGGAAACAGGCCCTTCGGCCCAACAAGTCCACACTGACCCGCCGAAGCGCAACCCACCCATACCCCTACATTTACCCCCTTTAACCTAACACTATGGGCAATTTAGCATGGCCAATTCACCTACCCGCACATCTTTTGTGACTGTGGGAGGAAACCGGAGCACCCGGAGGAAACCACGCAGACACGGGGAGAATGTGCAAACTCCACACAAGCAGTCGCCTGAGTCGGGAATTGAACCCGGGTCTCTGGCGCTGTGAGGCAGCAGTGCTAACCACTGTGCCACCGTGCCGCCCATTCTAAGCTAGTTTACTGTCATAATCTAGCCTACTTTCCGTTTTTGTGGCTTTTTGTTGACCTTTGAAAGTTTCCAAATCTTCTACATTCAGGCAGGTCTCTGCCACTTTGTATGCCTTCTGTTTCAATCGGATAGCCTCCCTTATTTCCTTTGAAATCCTTGGCAGATTACCACTTTTCCAACAGTCCTTCCTTTTCGCTGGTATATACGTTTGCTGAGCACTTTGAAGAATTGCCACGAAAGTCCTCCACTGTTCGTCAACTGACGTACATTAAAGTTTTTGCTTCCAGTCTCCTTCAGCCATCTTCTCCCTCAATCTATTGTGGTCTCTTTTGTTTTAGTACGTGACCCTGATATTGGATTTTATCTTCTGAGTTTCCACCTGTATTCGAAACTCAACCATACTGCGATCTTACCTGCCAAGAGGATCTCTTACTTGGAGATCGTGAGTTATTCCTGTCTCATTGCACAGGACCAGACCTCAGGTAGCTTGTTCCATTGTTGGTACCGTTATATACTGTTGAAGAAAACTATTGCGGATACATTCAATGAACTCCTCCTCAAGGCTACCTGGTTCAATTAATCGACATGTAGATTAAAAATCCCATACTAATTGACATACTATTTTTACAGGCAAATGGTACTTCATTGTTCGTTGTGCACACCTCTGTGATGCTATCATTTCGTGGCCGACAAACCATGCCTATCAGTGACTTTTTAGAATTTCTAATCTCCGCCCAAATGAATTCAATCTTATTCTCCATAGAACCTACATCATCGCTCACCATCGCCCTGATCCTTAAATATGAGAGCTGCATTACCTTCCTTACCTTATTTTCTGTCATTCTGAATCGTCTGATACACCTGGATATTAAACTCCCAGTTGTGATCATCGTCAACCATGTCTCTGTATTGGCTACTAAATCGTATTCGTTCTCAATGATTTGTGCCATTAACTCACCTACCTTGTTTCAAGTGCGAACAGCATTCAGGCAAAGTGCCTTTCTGGTAGTTTTTATACCCCTTTGTGAATTGTAATATCTCTATTAACAATATCTCCTGATTTGTCCTTCCTTTCAACTTCTTTCACAGTTAAACTCAGCGTAGTTAAACACTGTGTAGTTAAACTCTGCACGCATACAAACATGCTGCTTCCCTGTCGTTTGCCCCTCCCATCCTCCCCAAAAATGCACCCGTGTGAATTCCAAGTGACCACCCTATTTGTCATTTTCGCTGCAACACTGGTTCTACATCGGTTCAGACGTTGACATCATCCTCCTCCCTGTCAATCTCCTTTCAGGCCGGTCAGCGATGTCCCTCAGCCGAACTAGGGGAGGCAGCACACCGTATGAGACCTGTAATCCTCCTTACAATGGATATTATCTTTTCCCCAATTAAAAACCCCTACAGCTATCACTTGGCTTTTGCTACCTGTTTTTTTCTCTTTGATTTCTCTCCCATATCGCTCCTCTCACTCATGAAATTGATACAAAGCATCCATTAAGACCACTACCGCTATCATCTGGTTTCAGACACGAATTATCACTGTGGTCCTGAATGCAATCTGTGCTTTCTCTGGTTTTGTTTGTATTTTGAAAGTTCTAATAAAGTTCATTGATTTTCCGTTATTTTCTCAAATTCGTTCTTTAATGTCTATGTTCTTCCTCTTATCTCATTGTTAAGTTTTCCCTCGTTCATTCTGTACACTTTTATAAGTTCAGCTGTTTTCAGCGCACAGTATTGACGATAAGGATGTGTCGAAATCACTGACTTTGAGGGCTTCACGATTTTTATTTAATTGAACATCCTGTCCTGTACTCTCCTCACTTCATTCTTGAATGTGCAAATTTTCTAATACTTTCAGACATGTCGAGAAAAAGTCTTCTTCCAGTCCTCTCTGGCCAAACCTCACGTGACGTTATTTAAAGCGGCCTTCCCCTCATTTTGAATTTCGATTCCAGGCCGATTCTCGTCTTTTGTTTTCCATACAAATCTTGATTAAAACGGAGTCTCTAATCTCCAGCATTTGCAGTTCTCATTTTCACCTTGATTATAGTGGATTTGTGAACTATTAGATATACTTTAAGCATTCTCCTGCCTCTAGTCCATTCACGTTATCATTATTCCAATTAATAATCGGAAAGTTGAAATCACCAAACCAGCTCCATATGAATTTTCGAATTCCTGGAAATTTACCCACATATATCCTCATTTTTTCCCCGAATAATAGAGGGCATATACTACATTCCATTGTGATGTAATTGCTCCTTTTTGGTTTGTTTTTATTTACTTTTAATTGGATAACTTCACTTGAGGAAATTCCTCATGCTTTCTCATTCTGTACTCGTGGAAATTGATCACTGATCAATATAATGACTTGCCCTCCGATTTTTATTGATTCTCTGTATCGCTTGAAGCCTGTACATTCTGGAAAATTGACCTACCTATCCCTCTGTTTGCCTTCAGTGACATTAATGACTTCAATCCCTGTCTCTTAACTTGTGAAATCAAATCCTCCGTCCTTCTTCGTCAGACCCCTTGCTTGAAAATATGCATCATTCAATCTTAACAGTTTCAATTTCGCTTCACCGTGACTGGCTATCTACTTATTAGAACCTCCTAATGTATTTCCGGACTGTCTTTTCTGAATCTTACTCTGTATCTCCCCCTGATTACCCATCCCTCGGGATGCCTCCACACCCATCTTAGTTTAATCCTGCCCCAACAGAATGAGCAATCATTACCGGAAGGATTCAGTTCTCATTCTGCTTAAGGTTCAACGAGTATGGCTTTGCTACTACTGACCAACAATTGTCACAATGGCCCAGAAAGCAAAATCATCAAGACAAATTTCATGCAGACTGAAAACAAAATAAAATATTTTCTTATCGAGAAAGACCTATGGTGTACTTTCATGGTTTGCCAAACAATTTAAGACAAATATAAATAAAATCTATGAGTGGTACAATGAAATGCAAAGGATTTGAGAGATAAAAGGTGCATTAATGAGAATGGTCGGGAAATATTCATCCTAATAGAGCAGCCTATCAACTGTACAATCCTTAGAAAAACGATTCTTGAATGAGCATCAGATAAACCATAACATTCAAGTCTATGGATCACATGCTCAAAAGTGGGAAGAGTTGACAGACCGTAGTTGTGGCAGAGTAGCCTCGATGGTCCAAAGGCCTTATTATTTAGTGGGTGGTTCGATGATTATGTGTCTTATGACACCAGGTAACCCGCGTCCCAGCCCGCTAACTTAAACAAGCAAGACAGAAAAAAATTACCCCATGCGGCAATATGAAAATTAGAGATGCAAATAACTATCCCAAAAGTTAGTATTTAAAGTAAAAATTTGCATCTTTGTTTCAAGTCTATAGGGAATATTAACTAACAACTGATTAGAACTCATTTATCTAACCCTATCGATTACCTTCCCCTCTACAATACTGGTCTGATAAAACACCTGATTAGGATTTGCTGAAAAATTCAAATTTCAAAAAACAGCCAGCTGTGGTGTCTTCTCTTTGCATCTTCCTCTGTAGGTTTGCTTTCTGGGTCGGTGTCGATCTTTTTTTACCGTGCAATCTCCTTCTCCAGACAGGTAACTCTCAGAGAGTTCTGATGAGCGGCCGACATTTATTAGTATCTTGGCAATTCTCTCTCAACTGATCAAGTTTTTTTTTCTGGTTTCATATCCCAAAACATCGGATCACTTCATGGTTTTAATATTGTCAAAATACCAAATACAAATTTGATTAGAATTTGTTGTCTTGGGGCATAATGTAAACTGACTGGTTGAATTTGCATTTGCTTTTGACTCACAGCAGCTCAGCCAGTGCTAGCTGTTCTGACCAAGCGTTACATTGTAATCTTGTTCTGGACTCTGTGCCTCTCTAAGTCCTTGCAAGCTTTCAACTATCTTAAAGGTACAGCACTCCTTACATCATTAATGATTGCAAAAGATTAAAAATCGTTACAAGTCAATTATTTTTTCAGGAATGTGGAAAACCACAACATTACTCGTTGAAATTACAGAAACCCAAGATCACACGGATGTTATGTATCATACTTCATATTTAATATAGCACATAATTTATTCAACATGTAATACATATCACACAGTTTCAGTGATGTTGTGAATAAAATATATCAAGTTGCATTTTAGCTTGATGAATCCCCATTAGAACTGGAAAATGATTGAGATGTCACTTTTTTAAATGTGGAAATGGAGGCACGAAGAAGCTAATAGAACAAAGGCAAGAAAAGGGCACAAGGCTCTGGTAGGAAGAATGTTGCTGGTGATTATGTGTGGTGAGGGATGAAAACACAACAAAAATATCTGGACAAAGTAATATTCTCTGGAATAGATCAAATTTGCAAGATTCTTTCGTTGAACTACTAAAGTGTGAAGTGAAATTTGATGCGTCCAGTGATCATCTGTGTCACAGAGGAACGTGTCTCATAAGATTCTTCTTATCGAGAAAATTGCATTGTATATATCATTACATCTGTATCATTAATGCACATCAGAATTGAAGTATGCATACAGTGTGCCTTATGAGACTTGACAATCCAAAAATCCAGTTTCAAAAACACATTTTTCATAACCTTTGGTTTTCTACAAATACCATGTAGTCACTTGGCAATAATTCCTCTTTGGTCAACATAGAGCTCCGTTTCATCAAAGGTTTCGTCATTTCTTTCCCCCAAAAAATTTGTAAGTTCTGAAAC
>NW_025214508.1:0-14942 GCF_004010195.1 Chiloscyllium plagiosum | reverse complement strand
AAACTGGAGAGCACAGCATGTTAGTGCAGAGGAGAAATAGGCACAAGTATACAAGATTGTGTTGACGGTAGAATACAGGCAGGAAGTGTCACAGGTTTTACATGAACTACCTGTAGGATTCCATCTCGGTGTACGAAAGACTCAGACAAAGGTACAAAAACATTTTTACTGGCCTGGAATGAACAAGGATGTGGTTAAATATTACCATACATGTCGCACATGTCAAATGGTAGGTAATCTAAAGACTAATAAACTCAGCACCTTTGTTGCCAATTCCTGCATTGAAAGAACCTTTGACAAGGGTTCAAACTGCATGAGTATGTCCTTTCCCAAAAACTAAACGTGGGAACCAGCACTTGCTGGTTCAAAATGAATGCGTCTACCAGATTTCCGATGGAAATTCAGTGACAGAATATTAAGGTTCAAAGGTGAGTAGAGGCGTTAATAGCTTTCGTCTCACAGTTTGGGAGACCCAACGAAATTCAACCAGGACAAGGGATCAATTTTAATGATATGCTTTTTAAGGAAGTCATGAATAGCTTAAGCATACGGCAAATTAAATCAATTGCGTTATGTCGAAAATCCCTGGGAGCTTTCGAAACCTCGCATCAGACCCGGAAGACCATGCTTATTGTCTGGAAAACGCGACAGATCGCGATAAAGGTGTCCCATTCGTATTGTTTGCCGTTATGGAATTCCTAAACGAATCTAATCATTTGACTCCCTTCGAATTAATATCTGGGCATGAAGTTAGAGGCCATTTGAATTAATTAATCAGAAATTGGCAGAACGAATGTCGGGGATCTCACATTTAGGTTATGTGTCGGAGGTGAGCGGGACATTAAATTGGGTAAGTAAGTGAGCTAAACAGCACCGAAAGAAGGCACAGGGCACAAACACAAATGTTCCCAGTCCAGATTTGTGCAGAACACCACTGGTCCTGGAAAGGTCACAGTGGATCCCATGCATCTTAATCTACTGGATGAAGCTACCGTGGGGGACCTTGTTAAATGTCTTACTAAAAAGCATGTAAACAAAATTCACTGCTCTATCCCCTTCGATCACCGTTGTCACCTAATCAAAAAGTTCAATCAAACTTAGTAAGACATGATCTGCTCCACACAAAATCATGTTGATTGCCCCTCATTAGGACACGCTTTTACAAATGCACATACATAGTAAGCATTCTCTCCAACAGTTTCCCAACCATTGATGAGAGACTCACTGGTGTACAGTTTCTTGAATTATCCCTTTCGCCCATCTTGAACAGAAAAACAATATTAGATACTTGCCAGTCCTCCAGGATCTGTCCACTGGCTAGCGTGGATGAAAAGATCATCAAAGCGCCGGCAAACTTCTCTCTTTCCTCTGAGGTAGCTACCATCAGGCCCTGGAGGCATATTCACCTTAATGCTTTTCAAGAGACCCAACACTTCTTTTTTATGTCAAAATGCCCTGGCATGTTCGCATGCCCTGCATTAATCTCACGATCCTCCATATCCTTCTCCTGGGTGAATACCAATGAATGTCCCCTCCTCTATCTTCGAGTGATCATAACTTCTCCCTATTATCCTCTTATTTTGAATGTATGTATACAATGCCTTGCGATACTCTTCAACCTTAATTGCTGAAGTCATTTTATGGAACCTTCTTGCTCTACTAATTCACTGCTTGAGTTATTTCTACTTTTTATATTCATTATGGGCCCTGTCTGATTTTCGCATCCAAAAACATGAAATATGCTTCTTTTATCCCTTGGACAAAAGTTACACTTTCCCTTGTTATCCAAGCATCCCATATACAGCCTTGTCCTTTCTCCATCCCAGAACATGGCGTTCCCAATATTCACACTTTGCGAACTCTATTCCAAACCTCACTCTAGATCGAAAAACATCGAAACATCCAAAAAGATCTTTTTCTTTCCCACCACACAGTTTATGTTGTATCCATGTTACCCCTGCCTGTTAGACTATGAACGACAACGAACCTCAGGTCTGTTGCGTGGTACCTTTAGGAAATCCATGTAAACCCCATCAGTACCATTGCCCTCATCAACACTTTGTTAATTCATTGAAAAGCATTAGCAAGTTAGTTATGCACAATTTCACCATGACCTTTCCTTACCAACCCACTTTTTTTTCCAAATAACTACGAGCTTTATTCCAAATAATCGTTGCCAGAAGCTTCCCTGGATTTAAGCAGACATGACTGTAAGTAACTGGATTAGCTTTCCAACACGTTTTCGAAAAAGGTTGTCGTGTTGGCAACCGTCCAGTCTCCTGGGACCTCATCAGAATCTCGTAACGGCTATAATCTTATCGCAAGTGCCTCTATAATGTCTCCTTTCCACGCAAAATCCTTGGATGCACCTTATCTAGTCCTGCCATTTGATGAGTGCCAACATCAATTGGACAGGTGATTGGATTGGATTGGTGCGTCTCGTTGTGGGAACAGGCCATTCGACTCAACGAGTGAACACCAATCCTCCAAAGAGTAACCCAACCAGCCCCATCCCCCTTCAAATCCCTGCCAATCCCTATAATCCTGCATATCTCGCAGCTAACGCACATCCGTGCCCCTGAATACTAATGAGTTCGTTAGCCTGCCCAATTCACCTAAACTTGCACATATTTGTAATGTGGGAGGATACCAGAGCACCCAGCAGAAAAGCACACAGTCAGGGGGAGAATATACAGACTCTACACAGTCGCCCAAGGGTGGAATCAGAACTTCGTCCCTGGTGCTGAGGTAGTGCTTACCACTGAGCCACCATTTCGCCCTAAAGGAAAGGTTCAGAGGGATAGGAGCCAAACACAGCCAAATGGGGCTAGTTCAGTTTAGGAAAGCCTGTTAGGTGGTGCCAGCCCAGAGAGACTGCTGTCAGCATGGAGGGTTTGGGTCAAAGACAGCTCTCAGGAAGGCTCACTCGACCCGAAAGGTTAACTCCGCCAGAGCCGCTGAGCTTTTCAAGCAAGTGGGGATTGTGTTTCTTGTGGCCTGTTTCCCTGCTGTGGGTCATTCTGACCTCCCTGCCCGGGGAAAGTAAGCTGTTTGATGTTATCTCCCCCACAGTCTACCGACACACATTAACAGTTTGTGAACCAGCATGGAAGCTCTTTTCTTACCATCAGTGAAAGGATTTTGGTTTTACACAAACCCTCTGACTCCAGTGCAGCTAAAGCTCTGGGGGAGAGGGAAAGCCAGCAGCCGTCCTATGGGTCCCAGATTGAAACGCTAAGCATACGCAAGCCCCGCCCCTCCCTCGCGCAGTGTCAGTTAAACGGCGGCGCCTCGAGACACCGCGAACCCACAAGACGGAATCAAGTTCAGTCTCCGACTCCGATTGGGTACGAGCTCTGTCAACCCAGTGGTTCCGACCAATAGGGATTGCGGTCCCGCTTGGTGCCGCCCCTGGAAGTGAATCCTTCGAAAAGCTCAGCAGGTTTGGCAGCTTCTGTGAGAATAAAGCAGAGGAAACGTTTATCATCCACTCACCCTTCGTCACAACTGACAGCAAGTAGGAAAAGCAACCCTTCTTAATCAGCTTATTGTGCAGACAATCTTAAAAAGTTCTCAGCACATTTATTTTTGTGACTGTTTCAAGTAAGCGTCTTTGAGAGCTGGAAATGTGATCTTCCAACGTGAAGGATAGGAATTGTATTCAGTAATGAGATCGGGGGCAGGGGAAGGAAATTTGGGTTGAGTATGATCATATCAGCCATGGTCTGATTGTAAGGTGGAGCAGACGTTGGGAGTGAATCACTTCCTTTTGCTGTTCTATCTTATGGTAATCCCTGTTCCATTGGGACAAGAACCTTCCACACTCAGTCCCATTGATGTGACCGTTCAGCTGTTTGATCTAACAACATTTCATATGGTAGCTGGTGGATCAAATGGTCAGCATACCCCAGGTGAGGGCAAAGTTTGAGAAGGCGAATCCTTCATGATAACCACAGCTGGTTGTGGGAATTGAACCCGCACTGTTAGCATCACACTGTATTTTAAACCAACTCTCTATCCAACTGAGCGAACCAACCTCATTCCAGGGGGCTTCCCTTGTATAACACAATTATAGCCAGCTCTCAACTCGATTGGAGCCAGGAGCAAGCTCATTCGCGCCCCGCCTGAGCCAGAAGGGAGAGCAGGGAAAGCCAGTGTAGGAAATTCGTCCCTCCTATGTGTCCTTCCCAAACTGCGTTGGAGAAGAGAGCACATCGGCCCTGCTATTTGCTTCCTCGTGACTGTCCTGCTCCACCTTGCACTGAGACACTAAGGGGAGCTTCGAAGAGATTTCACTTCTCACTCAAAATCTTGAACTCAAATCCGAAAATGCTGGTTCACTCCGAAACTCTCAGAAGACTTGAGCAATCTTTGGGCCAAGAGCTGGAAGATTGCATTAAGAACATAAGACCATTCCAAATTGAAACAGAAGAGGCCAGATATTGGAGTTGAAACTCTGACAATACAGCGAAAGAGAGAATCATCAGACAAGAGATGGAACCAGAGAGAATAGTTGAACACCTCCTCTTTCCTTGTCGTTCATGAAGACACAGCGAAGAGAAATGTGGGGCTTAGGCTATATCTGGGAGTTTACCCACAAGGGTAAGCTCTAGACTGGGCCGAGTTAAATAGCAAAAAAAAGATCGTGCAGGGTCTACTGCAGAGTCTTATCCAACAGCTATCACTGACTCCCTCTGTCACTACAGCTCTCATCTCAATTTCCACTTTCCCAGATGTCTCTCCTACATATTTTCTTCAAATTTTCTACATATCCACCCCACCGTCCTTTATTTCTCTATCCTTGTTCACATTCCTTGCAGATTCCCTTCCTACATCTTTTTGCCTCCCTGTCACCTCGCCATCTTTTTATTTTCAGGAATGCTTATTTATTCAATCCCTTCAAAACCAATATCTTTGCTCATATCTCTCTGCATCTTTCTCTCAGCTCTGTGGGATCTTGGTGTTCGTGTCTGTAGACCATTTGTCTGCACTGCAGTGGCAAACCCACTCTCCAAGCTCTACCTCTCAGTGTTTGCAAATCTCTCTTTCACTGCCCTTTATTTCTCCCTGGGATTTCTCTCCTGCTCTCTGTCTTACCTTCTTTCTTTCTCTTCCTGTATTTTCCCTCCCTCCATCCCCTCTTCCATCCTATACCTGTCTGACATTCTGCTTCGTTTCCCACAGCCCCCCACGGTTTTCACTGTCGATCTCTCCCTCACGTTCTCTGTCTGCCCTTCTCTCATTCTCGCACTTCCTCCTTCTATCTGTTGGTCCTTCTCTCAGTTTTTCCTCGCATTTTCTCATGCTTTTTTCCCTTGACCCCACTGCTCTGTCCCATTGACTGTATAGGCAGCATTGGGAAGACTTGGACTCAGTGACACAGAGAGTTGTGCAGATAATGCAGTGGGATCCACCTTACACCGCCTCTGTCCCCCCTTTTCCAACCACTATTATCCAAACCAGTGGATGGGTGAACGGAAGGGGTATGAAGTGACCACCTGATGACAGTGTGCCAAGGATGGCTTAAATCTGGAAACTTGCTCGTAATTAATGTGATCAGTGAAACAGGTAGTTAGTCCTCCAGCCCAGGGGTGGTGCGTCTTTGTGGGAAAGGGACCAATTAGACTGACCATGCCCCTGAGTTTCTGAGGAGAAGAGTGGTCAAAGCGGATGGGTAGATCGGATTGAGAGAGGGTGGAGTATTTTATGGGGGTGTTGGAGGGAGGAAGGAAGCGTCTGTTGTATGAGAGAGATGGAAGGGGAAAGCACAAGATGCAGTATGTAGGACAGGATGAAGGAGTGGTCTCCACAGGAAGAATAGTCAATGAGGCCATTCAGGGAAAATCCTGAGCAATCGCACAGGACCAGGATCATTTAATGAGGAGCCTAAAAGGGCAGCCATCGTGACATGAAGCTTCTGTAATGCTGGCACTGGGATCTTGCTTAGCACTAAAGCCATCTGACGTTTCTAAGTCAGTCCACACAGACTCACTTAACACTACCTCAGGGAGTGGGCTCGGCATAATATTTGGGGACATTGGTTCGGCCACTGTGTGCAATTCTCGTCTCCCTGCTTCAGGAAGGATGTTGTTAAACCTGAACGTTTTATAAAGAATTTACAAGGATATTGTCAGATTGGGAGGGTTTGAGCTGCATTGAGAGACTGAATGGGCTGGGCGTATTTTCACTGGTGTATCGCAAGCTGAGGAGTGGTCTTATAAATGTTTAGAAAATCATGAGGGGCATTGATAGAGTGATTAGCCAAAGTCATTTCCCTGGGGTGGGTGAGTCCAAAACTAGAGGGCATGGTTCGAGGTGAGATGAGAAAGACTTATAAGGGGCAACATTTTTATGCAAAGGTTTGTGTATCCATGGAACGAGCTCCCAGAGGAAGTGGTGGAGGTTGGTACAATGATAACATTTAAAAGGCATCTGGATAGGAATATGAGCGGGAAGCATTTGGAAGGATATGGGCCAAGTGCTGGCAAATGGGATGAGAGTAATTTCAGTTATCAGATTGACATGGACAAATTGGACCTCAGGGTTTCTCTGCTGTGCAACTATGATTCTGTGACAAACGTGGATACATTTCCAGGCAGAAGTAAACCCTAGGAGAGGAGGAGTGTCAGAAAATATCAAAAGCGCTGGGAGTAACTGGGATAGCGAAAACCATCCTTCACTCTGCCGTCATTGTTTCTCTCTGTTCTCTCTCCCGCTTTCTCTGTCCTTCTCTCTACCGTTTCTCTCTGTCCTTCTATCCATCTTTCCTCTCTATCCTCCCTTTCTCCCTCTTTCAGATCTGTGTGTGTTTTCCGTGCCAGTGTCTCTGTCAATGGGATCTCTATTATATTTGGACTGAATCCTGTCTTCCTCTCTCATGTTCTCTCTCTGTCCAGCTTGTGCTTGGAGTGATAAAATACCACCTTGTACTGGACAGCCACATCACTGCATAAGTAGCAGATTTCTGAGGCGGAAATATCAGAGTCTGTGTATATCTCACATTGCAAAATAAAAATCATACAGATTTTGGATGCCATAAATCAGAAACAAACATAGAAAATGCTGGAAAAGCAGAGCAGTCTGGTAGCATCTGTGAAAAAAAACTCAGAATTCTCTTTTGGGTCTGTTGCAGTGGAAGCATTCTATATATATATTTGTATAATGGCAAGAATACTGCACATACACAAATCATTTACCAATTGGAGAGGGAGCACAACATTTCCCCCAATGACCATGTTCCACACTGAGACGTCTACGTCGAGTTGCAACCCTCTCGACAACTGTCTTGTATGCGTGTCCCCGAGTGTGTGTGTGTGTGTGTGTGTATTAATAGTGTTGTTAGTTTAGATAGTGTTGTGAGCTGCTGCCCTCCTCCTCTCCCTCCCTGACTGAATCCTTGAGTGTTTTCATCCTTCAACACCCCTTGTGCAGTAGTGTGGTGGCCAGCAGAGAGTGACATCGAGTCACTTTCAACACAAGGGAGGTTTGTTTGCACTATTTCGACCGTTCACTGCATGACAGGAAATTGCTGATAAGACTGCATTGGGATTGGAATTGAAATTGGGAAACTTAATGGCTGAAAAGTAAGGTGCCCAGACATTTATTTATCATTCAACTGGTGGGTGTGCTCTGATAATTGTTACTGAGGAGTGAGACAATGTATTTAATAGTGAAACATATTCTGATAAACTATTCTGTTTAATTTCATCAGCACCCTCAAAAGAATTTCGTGTTATTGGAGAATTACAGAGGATTCCAAGCTGATAGGAATTACCCGGCAGGAAAATCCATTTCCTTTGTGAAATCCAAATGAAATTGCCCTGATGGGAAATTCATAGTTTTACAAGCTCAACTCTACCCCTAAAGTGGGATAAGAACTCTCTGTCAGAATGCGATGAAATACTCCTGGATTAGTAAAGCTACAACAAACATTCGAAGCTTGACACGAGCCTGCTTGATTGGCACCACATCCACAAACATCCATTCCCCCCAACACCGACCCTCATTAGCACAACTGTGTACCAACTACAATATGCACTTCAGACATTCATGCAAGATCCTCAGACAGCACCTTCCAACCACGCCTGCATTTCCATCTAGAGTGTGTTGTCGACTCTAAAGAAGGACAAGGGCAGTAAAAACATTGGAACACCAACCTTTGCAAATTCCCTTCCAAACCTCTCACCCTCTTGACTTGGAAATATATCACATCTTCTTATGTGATACTGCATCAAAATCCGGGAATTCTCTCCCTAACAACATTGTGGGTCTATCCACAGCACATGGACTACAGCAGTTCAAGAAGGCATCTCGCTGCCAAGTTCTCAAAAATAAAAAAAACAACCAGGGAAGGGTAATATGTTCTGGACACAACCAGTGATGCCCTCATCCCACGAGTGAATAAAAACGGTTATTTCATAATCTGGAAACAGTGGGACCGTCCTGTGGACTACACTGAGGAGTTTTGTTTAGTCATAATGCGAGGAATTCATATTACCAGTTATTTTATTGCATGACTGTTCTTCGTTGTGAACCTAAACGATCATGCCTTCGTGCAACAACGTAGGCTTTACGGCATGAAACCAACAGTAATGAAGTCATATGGAATCGGCAGGTAATCGACAAGATTAAATCCTTGAAAGACATAATATGAGAAATGTAAATGATAGATAAAACACAGGTAGTTGAAGCTCCTAAATATGGTGCAGAGCAAAATCACAGACTTCCTTCTGCCTTCCATCTCTGGGTCTCTGATTCTCTCCTTGTTCTTTACCGTCAGCCTCTTCCGAACTTGACTGATCACTAAAATGTTTCTGACTGTCAGAGCATTGAGCAACAGACTTAAAGCGAATGGCAGTAAAGGCGTTAGAAACAAATCAATCCAGTCTAGTGCCACCCACCAAGTCTCAGTAAAATAGCTTCTTTTTGTGTGGGCCAGGCAGGATCAATCGTTGTGTTGGGGCCTGGAACGTTTCACCTGAGTGTATGGGGAGGCAGGGTGAACTGAGGAGTTAGGACAGGAACAATGTGCCAAAGAGTATGGTGAAGGCAAGGTCAATTGAGTGGTTAGGATCAGGAACATAGTGCCTGAGAATGTGGGCGAGGCAGGTTCATAGAGTTGTGCAGCACGGAGACAGGTCCTTCAGCCCAAACTGGTCCGTGCCGACCAAATTGTACATCCATGGTAATCCTATTTCCCTGGACCTGACCCAGATCCTTGTAAACATTTCCTATCCATGTATTTGTTCAAATGCTTTTAAATGTTGGCAATTGAAGGGTTAAGGTAATGAACACAGTGACTGAGAGTGCTTCTCAATGATTTAGGGTATGAACGTGCTGCCTGAGCGAATAATAGGTTTAGGGCCCACAACACACTGCCTGAGAGTGTGGGTAAGGCAGGGTCAATCGAGGGTTTAACGTCTGGACATGCTGCCTGACATGTGGGGAAAGCAGATTCGATCGAGGATTTAGGGTCTGAACATGCTGCATGAGAGTGTTGGTTCGACAGGGTCAATCGAGGTGTTCAGGCCTGAAACGTGCTGCCTTAGTGTGTGAGGGAGGCAGGGTTGATTAAGGGGTTGGGGTTTCGAACATTCGCCCTGAAAAATCAGTGCGAGCAAATTCAATCTGGAACCTGTGGAGCAGAGTTCAACAAAAATGGAAAGGGACACTGCAACAGTGCGGCACCTCTTCAATACTAACCCCTGACAGTGCGGCACTGCATCTCTACTGTCCTGAGACAGTGCTGTACTGAGCATTGGATAGTACAGCACTCCCTTAGTTGTGATCCTTACAACAATGCAGCACTCCCTAAGTACTGATCCTCCACCACTATGGTGATTCCTTCGTTATGACCCTCCCACAGTGCAGCACTCCTTCACTATTGACCCTCAGTTGCTACCTTTCCTTTTAATTTATCTGCCCAGTTTACCTTCGCTGTTCTGACAGTCATTTCATTGTAATTGTCTTTATATAAGTTAAACACAATTGATTCTGATGCAAATTGCTCACTCTCAACTGAATATTATATTCTATTATGATTTCGTTGCGACATCCGAGAAGATCTTTCACTCAGAGGTCCTCCCTTAAACCTGCCCCATTCCCATTTTCAGATCCAGTGTAAACCACGATAAGAAAGTAAGAACAAGGAGCAGACATAGTCCACTTGGCCCTTTGAGCCTGCTCAGCCATTCAATAAAATCATGTCTAATCTTTTCATGGCCTCAGCTCCACTTGCCCACCTTATCACCATAGCCCTTAATTGCTTTACTGTCTAAAAGGTTATTTATCTTCCCTTTAAGACATTCAATGAGGAAGCCTCAACCATTTAATTGGGCAAGGAATTCTATAGATTCACTGCCCTTTGAATGAAGAAGTTCCTCCTCAATTCAGTCCCAAATTTGCTCCACCTAACGTTGAGGCTATGCCTTCTTGTTCCAGTATCACTTGCCAGTGGAAACATTCTCTCTAATTTTACACTATCTATTCCCTTCATAGTTTGATGTGTTTCTTTAAGATCCCCCGCCATTCTACTAAACTGCAATTAATATATTCCCAGTCATCTCAGCCTCACGTCATAGGTCAATCCCTTCAAGTCCAGAATCAAACTAATGAATTTCCTCTGCTCCCTCTCCAGTGCTAGTACATCCTTTCTCAAGTAAGGAGACGAAAAGTGCACACAGTATGCCAGATGTGGCCTCAACATCACCCTGAAACATACAATCGCATTTGCAATGAAGGACAAAATTCTAAATTATCTACTGTACTTGTCTACCAACCTTCTGTATATCTTGTTCAATTCCACTGATGTCCCTGTACGCACCAGCTTGTTGCAATTTTTACCATTCAAATAATAATGTTTCTAAATGTTATTCCTACTAACTTGGATGACATTACGTTTATTAACATGCATTCTTTCTGCCAGACTTTTTTCCACTCATTTAAACCATCTTTGTTCCACTGCAAACTTTCACACTCTTCTGCACACGTTGCTCTACCACTCATATTAATGTCTTCTGCAATCATTGACACATGACACATGGTCCCCAATTCCAAACCATCTGTACAAAGTGTGATAAAGTGTGGTCGCAACACTGATTCCTGAGATGCAACACTAGACACTGATCACAAACGAACAATGCTCATTTATCCCCACTCTGCTTCCTGTTAGTTAACCAATGCTCTGTTCATGCTAACAGATTGCCCATAACGCCACACAACCTTATCTTATCCAGCAGCCTTTTGTGAGGCACCTTGTCGAATGGTTTTTGGAACTCTGGATAAACTACGTCTACTGAGTCCCCATTGTCCACAGTGCTTGTAATGTCTTCATAGAATTTCAGTAAATTAGTTAAGGATGCTTTGACTTCCATGAACCATGCTGCATCTGTCCAATGGAGTAATTTCTATCTCGGTGTTTTGCTAATTCTTCTTGATAATAGATTCAAGTATTTTCCCCACTGTTGAAGTTAAGATAACCTACCTATAATTCTCCATCTTTTGTCTACCTCTTTTTTAAAAGAATAGTTGTCACATTAGCTTTTCTCCTATCATCCGGAACGGCATTTGAGTCCAGGGAATTTTGGAAAATTACCAAAAGTGCACTTGATATTTCTGTCACTATCTCTTTTCATACCCCAAGTTTCACTTCATTAGGACCAGTAGAGTTGTGTAACGTTTAGCTCCATTAGCTTCACCAACACTACTTCTTTTGTAACAATGATCATTTCTGAGTCCTAACCTACATTAGCCTCCTTGACAATTACTGACATGTTATTCGTGTTCTCCACTCTTCTGACTGATAGAAATAACTGTTCTTTTTCACGCACTTCCTAATATCCCGTTAGTAAATCACTCTTCTTGTTTTCTAAATGACCAATGTTTACCTGAGCCACAACTTTTCATTTTATATTATTGAAACCTTTGCGTTCAGTCTTGACATTTTAAGCTAGTTTACTCTCATAATCTAGCCTACTTTCCGTTATAACGTTTTTGTGGCTTTTTGTTGACCTTTGAAAGTTTCCAAATCTTCTAGATTCAGGCAGGTCTCTGCCACTTTGTATGCCTTCTGTTTCAATCTGATAGCCTCCCTTATTTCCTTTGACATCCATGGCAGATTACCACTTTTCCTACAGTCGTTCCTTTTCGCTGGTATGTACTTTTGCTGAGCACTTTGAAGAATTGCTTTGAATGTCCTCCACTGTTCGTCAACTGATGTACATTAAAGTTTTTGCTTCCAATCTCCTTCAGCTATCCTCTCCCTCAACCTATTGTAAGGCAAATTGTACTTCATTGTTCGTTGTGCACACCACTGTGATGCTATTATTTTGTGGCCGACAAACCATGCCTATCAGTGACTTTTTAGAATTTCTATTCTCCGCCCAAATCAATTCAATCTTATTCTCCATAGAACCTACATCATCGCTCACCATCGCCCTGATCCTTAAATATGAGAGCTATATTACCTTCCTTACCTTATGTTCTGTCATTCTGAATCGTCTGATACACCTGGATATTAAACTCCCAGTTGTGATCATCGTCAACCATGTCTCTGTATTGGCTACTAAATCGTATTCGTTCTCAATGATTTGTGCCATTAACTCACCTACCTTGTTTCAAATGCTAACAGCATTCAGGCAAAGTGCTTTTCTGGTAGTTTTTATACCCTCCTTTTGAATTGTAATATCTCTATTAATAATATCTCCTGATTTGTGCGTCCTTTCAACTTCTTTCATAGTTAAACTCAGCGTAGTTAAACACTGTGTAGTTAAACTGTGCACGCATGCAAACATGCTGCTTCCCTGTCGTCTGCCCCTCCCATCCTCCCCAACAATGCACTCGCGTGAATTCCAAGTGACCATCTTATTTGTCATTTTCGCTGCAACACTGGTTCTACATCGGTTCAGACGTTGACCATCCCATTACGTCAGATTCTCTCGTTCTAAAACTGATGCCAATGTCCGATGAAATGGAACCTCTCTTCCACACCACTCCAAAAGCCATGTGTTTACTTGCTAATTTTCTTCTTACTAAGCAAAGTTGCAAGTGGCTCAGGTAGCAACCCAAAGATTATAAACCTTGAGTACCTGTTTCTTAATTACTTTCCGAGGGCTTAACAATCACCAAACAGATAATCCCTCCTAGGCATGCCTATGTTGTTTGTCCCAAGTGGACCACAGCTTCCTCCTCCCTCTCAATCTCCTTTCAGGCCGGTCAGCGATGTCCTTCAGCCGAACTCGGGGAGGTAACACACCGTATGAGACCAGTGATCCTCCTTACAATGGATACTATCTATCCCCCAATTTAAAATCCCCTACAGCTATCACTTAGCTTTTGCTACCCGCCTTTTTCTCTTTGATTTCTCTCCCATATCGCTCCTCTCACTCATGAAATTGATACAAAGCATCCATTGAGACCACTACCCCCATCATCTGGTTTCAGACACGAATTATCACTGTGGTCCTGAATGCAATCTGTGCTTTCTCTGGTTTTGTTTGTATCCTGAAAGTTCTAATAAAGTTCATTGATTTTCCTTTATTTTCTCAACATTGTTCTTTCATGTCTGTGGTTTTCCTCTTATCTTATTGTTAAGTTTTCCCTTGTTCATTCCGTACCCCTTTATAAGTTCTGCTGTTTTCAGCGCACATTGACGATAAGGATGTGCAGAAATTACTGATTTTGAGGGTTTCACGATTTTTATTTAATTGAACATCCTGTCCTGTACTCTCCTCACTTCAATGGCATTGGAAAGACTGATTGCAATGCTTGAAGGACGATAAACAAGTGAATGCGGGTTTGCAATAATTGCCAAAATGAGCACTCACAATGTGAGGAGAAAGATTAATCATTACGATGTATGCTGCATGCTGTGATGTGAATGATGTTATCATTTCCTGGGAGAACTGAATGATCATTTAATTGAAAGAATTGTAGTGTTACAGGCATATGGGACGAAATAGTTGGAGGCAAATTCCTCATTTTGACAGCTTCTTCATGGAAAGCTGAACCAATAACTTTCTCCTGTTTTACCGATTGTGTGATTATGTGACGTTTGCAATAGCCATTATAAATAGTGCAGTAAAGGTTGGAACTTCTTTCACTGGAGCGGAGGAGTGGCCTTACAGAACTTTCTAAAATCAGGAGAATTATTAAAAAGGTGAGTAACAAGAGTCATTCTGCAGGTTTGGTAAGTTCAAAGCTAAGGCTATGTCATTAAGGTGAAAGGAAAAAGGTTTAAATAGGACATGAGGAACAAGTTTTTCAGTACTTGGTGTCACACGCTCAGCGCATCATCGCTGATGTCACGCGCTCAGTGACATCACTTCCGCTCCTCACATTATCGCTGATGTCTCACGCTCAGTGACTTCCGCCCCATACTGCCGTGTATGCCACCACTTCCGGCCCCACGAACGCCACTCATCTGCATTCTGCTGACATGCCCCCTCCCCCCACTGTCACCATCCGCGCCCCCTAGAACCTTGAGGGGAACATCACCACTGCTCATGACTCCACCCCCATGCTCCCACCACCACACCCATTTTAGTTACAGTCTCCGCCCCCCTCCAATCTCCGCACCCACGCTAGATCACAGCTCCAAGCCCTGCCGACTTTTCACCATCCCACGAGACCTCCCCCTCACAGGACGAATGATCAGTTCTCAGCAAAGGACTCACCTTCATCCCCCTCCATCCACACATCAATGAATTTAATACACACCGTGACGTCCAGATTACAGAGTGCTGGATGTCTTGAAATGGTTAAAGATGGGTAAATCCCTAGGACCTGACCAGGCGTACCCGAGAATTCTGTGGGAAGCTAGAGAAGTGATTGCTGTGCCTCTTGCTGAGATTTTTGTATCATCGATAGTCACACGTGAGGTGCCGGAAGACTGGAGGTTGGCAAACGTGGTGCCACTGTTTAAGAAGGGCGATAAAGACAGGGAA
>NW_025214507.1:44584-45000 GCF_004010195.1 Chiloscyllium plagiosum | reverse complement strand
ATAGAGATGACAAGATAATTGAAAACTGACAGATCTTGGAGAAAAATGGTTCACGGTGATAACGCTGGAACTAATCGTCAGTTTGCATAGTCATGATTGAACTTAAGAGTAGTATTTACAAACAAGTCTTATCATTTTAGTTAGTTATCTGAAGGATGGTACAAACAAAGTAGATGATGTGGAACTTTGGGATCAGAAGATACCTTGACATGTCTATGGCCCCGAAATCGACGTTTCGGACAAAAACCCTTCATCAGGAATAAAGGCAGTGAGCCTGGAGCGTGGAGAGATAAGTTAGAGGAGGGTGGGGGTGGGGAGAAAGTAGCATAAAGTACAATGGGTGAGTGGGGAAGGGGATGAAGGTGATAGGTCAGGGAGGAGAGGGTGGAGTGGATAGGTGGAAAAGGAGATAGGCA
>NW_025214507.1:30270-33895 GCF_004010195.1 Chiloscyllium plagiosum | reverse complement strand
AACACCTTCAGCCCTGTATTAATCTTCCCCTTCTCATTATCATTTGTTTGTCCAGTGTTTTTGAAGTTTGAATGCTAATCCTTTCCATATGCTCTGCCCTATTTGTATCTGTGCTGGAGATTTTAATAACTTCTCCTGAGATCTCTATTCTTATCTCCTCCTGGGTTTCCTAATTTTTCCTCGAAAAGAACGCCCCCTTCCCCATTTAGTTTGAATCCCTGTCTACAGTCCTAGTTAAGCGATTTGCTTGGACTCTAGTCCAGCATGGTTTAGATGAAGACCATTCTATCAGAACAGGTCCCTTCTTCGCAGGTACTGGTGCAAATGTCCCAATGAATTCAAAGTTAAAATTCACACAACACCAGGTCATAGTGCAAAAAGTTTGTTTGGAAGCAATAGCTTTTAAAGCACTTCTCCTTCATCAGGTGCTTCATGTTTTGTGACTTTTAACTTTATCCACCCCAGTCCAAAGCTGGCACCTCCAAGCCATGAATTCAAACCATTTCTCCCACACCAATCGTTCAGCCACGCATTTACTTGCTTAATCTTACTGACCCTGTGCCAATTAGCTTGTGACACAGCCTATTCAGTCTCAGCCTATAACTCAAACTCTCCAACCCTGACAACACACTTGTAAATCATTTCTGAACTCTTTCAAGTTTAACAACATCCTTCCGATAGGATGGAGACCAGAATTGCACACAATATTTCAAAAGTGGCCTAATCAATGTCCTGCATAGCCACAACATGACCTCCCAACTCCTACATTCAATGCTCTGACCAATAAAGGAAAGCATACCAAATACCTTCTTCACTATCCTATCTACCTTCGACTCTACTTTCAAAGGTCTCTTTGTTCAGCAATATTCCCCAGGACAAAACCATTAAGTGTGTAAATCCTGCTCTGATTTGATTTTTCAAAACGCAGCACCTCACATTTATCTAAATTAAACTCCAACTGCCACTCCTCAGTCCATTGGCCCATCTGATCAAGATCCTGTTGTAATCTGAGGTAAGGTTCTTCGCTGTCCACTACACCTCCAATTTCGGTGTCATCTGCAAACTTACTAACTATACCCCCTATGTTGACATCCAAATCATTTATAAAAATGTCAAAGTAGTGGACCCAGCACCAATCCTTGTGGCACTCCATTGGCCACAGAGGTCCAGTCTGAAAAGCAACCCTCCAACACCACAACCCTCTGTTTTCTACCTTCGAGCCAATTCTGTATCGAAATGGCTAGTTCTACCTGTATTCCATGACATCTAACCTTGCTAACCATGAAAAACCTTGTCAAACGCCTTACTAACATCCAAATAGATCACGTGTACTGTCCTACCATGATCAATCATCTTTGTTACTTCTTCAAAAAACTAAATCAATTTTGTGAGACATCAGTCCTAGCCTTTCAAAACACGTTCATCCTGTCCCTCAGGATTCCCTCCAACAAATTGTCCACCACCGATGTCAGGCTCACTGGTCTATAGTTCCCTGTCTCTTCCTTACTACCTTTCTTAAATACTGGCACTACATTAGCCATCCTCCAGTCTTCCGGCACCTCACCTGTGACTATCGATGATACAAATATCTCAGTCGGCTCATAATCTGTTCAAGTATGAGGGACAGAGAACTGCCCAAATTCCACTATTTAAAGAAGAAATACGAATTTTATTCTTTAACTATAAAATTGACCACTAAATGACTATTTACAGCCTCAGCTTCCTTTCTCTTAAAGGTTTTTATCTACCTCCCATTCTATAATAATATACTGATCCAATAAGAGCTCTGATTAAAATTAGAGCAACGTACTTTTCAAAACCAGACTGCGCCTGTCATCTCCAGTTGGTCTTCTGTTTGTAGATCTCCCTGGGTCGTCTTCAGTCTTCTGCTGCAAAGATGTTTCATATGAAAAAGGTACCTTCAATCATGAGTGTTGTGAATAGTAATCTTTCAATGGCAGTTGATGCTCTCTCTCTGGCAAACTGTCCAAAATGCCTGATTTTTATATCCGAAACGTCAGATCATCTAATTGGTTGGATGTTGTCAGAACAGTAAAATTCAAATTTGATTGTGTTTTATCATCTTGGGGCATAATTTAACCTGATGGGTAAAATTCCAACTACTGTGAAAACAACTGAGATATCTACGTTACAACCAAATGTTATACCTTTCAATTTTCCAGGACATTCTGTGAATGCTAGTCAATCCATGATAGGTGCTTGCAAGCTTTCACCGTCTCTTAAAGGTACAGTGCACACCTTCAACTTCATAACACATGCCTTTCTCTACAGGAAACACTGATGCAAAATGCTCGTTTAGTATCTCCCCATCTCCTGTGGTTCCACATAGAGGCTGCCTTGCTGATCATAGAGGGGCCCTATTTTCTCTCTAGTTAACCTTTTGACCTCACCTGGGCCCCACAGGGTCCAGCCTGGTGAAAAGGCCTCAGGCCTATGCTCCCCTCTGGAGGTTGTTCTTATCCAAGGCTTTCCTGGCCCCAGTCATTTTGGATCTTCATTTTGCAGCTTTCCCAACAAAAGTTCCTGGGCATAAAAGAAGAAAAAGATAATTTGAAAAGTGGGAGTGAAAGCACTTTGATGCAAAATTACACAGCAGGATCCTAGGTTTAAAAGCACTCTTCCTTCCTCATCCCCATCTCCATCCTCAATGCATTGCATAACATCACAGCAACATCAAAATACAACAAATCAGAAGACAGCAATTAACCAGAGGCTGGAAACTTGAATAAACACACAGAAACACAATCTCTCACACACACACAGTCACACACTCTCAACCAGGCAGGCGAGAGAGAGAAAACAGGGTTTGAGAATGAATCTGACAATTTCTTGTACACATTTATTCTTGCTGAGGGGTTTGTGGACTCCTCCTCTGCATCTCTGACACATTGCACCGTCTGTCAGTCTGTTCCCGAAGGAGGTCTCTGAATCATTGGTCCCACACTCGTGTCTAAGAGCCTGATTGAAGACACCCTGACACACACAGGGCTGGGAAGGGAGGGGGTATTTGCTGAGGATCTCTCGGGAACCTCCTGGTGGACATGTGGTTCCCAGAATCAAATGCTCTTTCGCTGTCCCAATCTGTCTGTCTGTCTGTCTGTCTCTCTCTCTCTCTCCTGAGGGATAGGATCTATTTATATTTAGAAAACAGTGAACTTATCAGTGACAGGCAACATCGTGCCTTATCAACTTAATAGAGTTCTTCGAGGAAGTGACCAAGTTGATAGATGAAGGAAGGGCTGTTGATGTCATATACATGGACTTTAGTAAGGCGTTTGATAAGGTTCCCCATGGTAGACTAATGGAGAAAGTGAAGTCACATGGT
Source organism: Chiloscyllium plagiosum (assembly GCF_004010195.1). Taxonomy (NCBI): domain Eukaryota; kingdom Metazoa; phylum Chordata; class Chondrichthyes; order Orectolobiformes; family Hemiscylliidae; genus Chiloscyllium; species Chiloscyllium plagiosum. The sequence continues at coordinate 30,549 of NW_025214507.1, read as the reverse complement.
CTGCAGGGTGTTCTAGCTAGGTGGATAAAGAACTGGTTGAGCAACAGGAGACAGAGAATAGTAGTTGAAGGGAGTTTCTCGAAATGGAGAAAGGTGACCAGTGGTGTTCCAAAGGGGTCAGTATTGGGGCCACTGTTGTTTGTAATATACATAAATGATCTGGAAGAGTTGGTATGATCAGCAAGTTTGCAGAAGACAAGAAGATTGGTGGAGTAGCAGAAAGCATAAGGGACTGTCAGAGAATACAGGAGGATATAGATAGACTGGAGAGTTGGGCGG
>NW_025214507.1:25087-28708 GCF_004010195.1 Chiloscyllium plagiosum | reverse complement strand
AGCTTTTTTCCAGAGTGAAGGATTCAATAACGAGAGGTCACACTTTTAAGGTGAGAGGTGGAAAGTTTAAGGGGGATACACATGGCAAGTACTTCACACAGAGGGTGATGGGCGTTTGGAACGTGTTGCCAGCAAAGGTGGTAGAGGCAGGCACGGTAGATACATTTAAGATGTGTCAGGACAGATGCATGAGTAGGTGGGGAGCAGATGGATACAGATCATTAGGAATTGACCGACAGGTTTAGACAGTACATTTGGATTGGCTCAGACTTGGAGGGCCGAATGGCCTGTTCCTGGGCTGTAAATTTTCTTTGTTCATTGTACCTCGCTGTCCCTGTGTTTCTCTGTCTCTTTCTGTCTCTCCTTGCCCTGCTCGACATGCAGCCATTTCTAACTTAACTTTCAATCTCTTATTTCCTTTCCCCTTCTCAAATATATCAGCAGCGATTGGGAAAGAAAAGCATTGATCACATGCCTACTCTTCAATATCCACATTTCCCCTCCCGTCCCCACAACGCCACCCACCCGACCCCAAACTGTCCCCAGTACAGGACTGTGGATTTATGGGGACTGTGCACAGGTTTTGTCAGGGGAGAGAGTCAGTGAGGGTCTGAGCTCAATTATCATCACAGAAGTGCCTTTTGTGTGTGTGTGTGTGTGTGTGAGAGAGAGAGAGAGACAGAGAGAGACAGATCATGCCTGGCAGGTTTTGTCAGGGGAGAGAGTCAGTGAGGGTCTGAGCTCAATTATCATCACAGAAGTGCCTTTTGTGCGTGTGTGTGTGTGTGAGAGAGACAGAGAGAGAAAGATCATGCCTGGTATGTATGTGTCCATCTGAGTGCACAGTTTCAGTGTCAATGCAGTCACTCCTTAATGTGACTGTGTGTAAACCATGTGTTTATGTACCTGACCCAGTATGATTCACAAACCATACAGCGTCCCTCACTCTCATTCACTCGCTCTCTAACATGTGTACACACACATACACCCTCGCATACCACATTCAGGTCTTCACGCGCACTCTCTCACAGGTACACTCCCTCTCACAGGCACAACCTCTCTCTCAGGCATTCTCTCTCGCAGGCACACCCTCTGACATACAATATGCATGTGTACACCCTTCCTTTCACATGCACACACTCTCTTAGATGCACATACTCTCTCTCTCTCGCATGCATTCTCTCTCACACGCGTACACATTCTCTCTTTTGTGTATGTGCACGTTCTCTCTTGCACACATTCTATCTCTCACACACATTCTTTCACACATGCATGTACTTCACCTTTCCCACATGCAATCTCTTTCTCTTGCACCCACTCTCTTTTGCACACGCTATATCTCTCACATGGACACGTTCTCTCTTGCATGTGCACACGCTCACTCACTCTCACACACACACAATCTTTCTCATGTGCACGCATGCACTCTGTCTCTCGTATACAGAGACACTCTCTTACAAGGATGCACACTCTCCCGCACATGCACACTCTCTTGTGCACAGTCTCTCTTGTTTGCACACTCTCTATCACTCGCACACAGTCTCTTTCTCTCATGCAAGCACACACTCTCACTCTGTTGCGTGCTCTCTCTCGTACACACTCTCTCTCACACACGTGCCTAATGTCTTGAGCATGCAAACACTCTTCCTCTTGTGCCCGTGCATACCCTCTCTCTCGCATACATGCACACACTTCCTCTTGCGTTTGCACACTCTCTCCCTCTTGCGTTCGCACACTGTCTCTCTTGGATTTGTGCACACTCTCTCACATTCGCGTAAACTCTCTCTCTCACACTGATGTAAACTCTCTCTCTTGCATTTGCACACTTTCTCTCTCTCGCTGTTGCATTTGCACACTCTCTCGTGCATTTGCACACTCTTTCACACATTTGCTTACACTCTCATGCACACTCTCTCTTGTATGCACACTCTCTCTCGCAGGCACACCCTCTCTTGGAGGTACACTGACATACAATGTGCATGTCCACACTTCCTCTCACGTGCACACACACTCTCTTGCACACACACTCTTTCTCTTACATGCACATACTCTCTCTTACATGCACATTCTGTCTTGCACACGTACACATTTCTCTTTTGCGCATGCACACATTCACTCTCGCACACGCACTCTCACATGCACACCGTCACCATCTCACACACATTCTTTCTTTTTTCTGTATGCTCACATTCTTTCTTGCACACGCACTCTTGTGCATGCGTGCACTCTGCCTCTCTTGCACAGGGACACTCTCTCTTACAAGGATACGCTCGCTTTCTCTCACATGCACAGTCTATTGCATGCACGCACACTCTTTCTCTCGCATGTGCATACTCTCGCTCCTGTTCGCACACACTCTCTTTCACCCACACGCAGTCTCTTTCTCTCATGCATGCACACACACACTCTCTCTTTCTCCCATGCTCTCTTTCTCACACATTCTCTCGCATGCTCTCTCTCTCGCGCACTTTCTCAAAGACACACTCCCTTGTTTGCACCCACACAACCTTTCTGACACTGCATATGCACTCTCTCTTTTGCATGCACACTCTTGCTTTCATACGTACACTGTCTTTTGCACATGCGCAGAATGTCTCGCTCATGTACACACTCTTCCCCTTGTAAGCATGCATACTCTCTATCGCATACACACACACTTCCTTTTTCATTCGCACACACTCTCTCTCTCATGCATTTGTACACACTCTCACATTCGCGTAAACTCTCTCTCTCCCATTGACATAATCTCTCTCTTGTGTGTTCGCACATACTTACTTTCTCTCTCTCTCTCTCTTGCATTTGCACATACTCTCTCTCTCTTGCATTTGCACATACTCTTTCTCGCGTTTGCATACACTCTCTCTTTCACATTCATGTACTGTATAAAACAGTGTACTAGTCTGAGATGGGGATTTCTATAGGAGGGTCCTGTATGACCTGTCTTCCTCTCCTATCTTTCCTGGGGTCCCCCATCTCGCTGACTGCATCTTTGGTTTATCTCCCTCCCTGCAACTGCCATCCATCACACCCCATAGCTCCTGTAAATTCTTCATTGCCTCGTAACGGTCGCTCCAACCTACAAAGGCAATCTGACAGCATTTGCAACAAGACATACTTTGTAGAAACATCATTCCCAGTACCATGGAAACTTTCCCTAATCTTCCAAGTCCGACAGGAAGAGGTCATCACTCTCCCAAAGGCACTCTCACTGCACTTTAACAATCGACACACCGAGAAAATAGCACAGTCTTACTTCTCGAAAAACACTGCCCTCGGATAACTTGGGACCTGTATTATATATATTTTTTTAAATTAATCAAGAGAGATCTCAATAAAGCATATGCACAAAAGCCCCATTCAATTCATTATTGTAGATTTAAAAAGAGGTGGAAGGATGGACTTTTCAAACAAAATTAACTGTGAGTTTTCTCCACAGCTGTGAATTTCACTGTATTTCTGAGACTGAACTCCATGTTCAGAGCTTGAAACCAAACAGCACAGGCTTTCAGCTGGGAGGGTCACTACAGGGTCAGACAGTGATGCAGGGTCACTGCTCGGTCACACGGCTGTGCAGGGTCACTGCTGGGTCACATGGCAGTACAGGTTCAGTGCAGGGTCATT
>NW_025214507.1:23602-25009 GCF_004010195.1 Chiloscyllium plagiosum | reverse complement strand
TCTCTCTCTCTCTCTTGCATTTGCACATACTCTCTCTCTCTTGCATTTGCACATACTCTTTCTCGCGTTTGCATACACTCTCTCTTTCACATTCATGTACTGTATAAAACAGTGTACTAGTCTGAGATGGGGATTTCTATAGGAGGGTCCTGTATGACCTGTCTTCCTCTCCTATCTTTCCTGGGGTCACCCATCTAGCTGACTGCAACTGCCATCCATCACACCCCGTAGCTCCTGTAAATTCTTCATTGCCTCGTAACGGTCGCTCCAACCTACAAAGGCAATCTGACAGCATTTGCAACAAGACATACTTTGTAGAAACATCATTCCCAGTACCATGGAAACTTTCCCTAATCTTCCAAGTCCGACAGGAAGAGGTCATCACTCTCCCAAAGGCACTCTCACTGCACTTTAACAATCGACACACCGAGAAAATAGCACAGTCTTACTGCTCGAAAAACACTGCCCTCGGATAACTTGGGACCTGTATTATATATATTTTTTAAAATTAATCAAGAGAAATCTCAATAAAGCATATGCACAAAAGCCCCATTCAATTCATTATTGTAGATTTAAAAAGAGGTGTAAGGATGAACTTTTCAAACAAAATTAACTGTGAGTTTTCTCCACAGCTGTGAATTTCACTGTATTTCTGAGACTGAACTCCATGTTCAGAGCTTGAAACCAAACCGCACAGGCTTTCAGCTGGGAGGGTCACTACAGGGTCAGACAGTGATGCAGGGTCACTGCTAGGTCACACGGCTGTGCAGGGTCACTGCAGGGTCACATGGCTGCACAGAGTCAGTGCTGGGTCAGACAGCAGTGCAGGGTCATTGCAGGATCACATGGCGGTGCAGGGTCATTGCAGGGTCACACGGCTGTACAGGGTCACTGCAGGGTCACACGGCTGTGCAGTCACTGCTAGGTCACATGGCAGTACAGGTTCAGTGCAGGGTCATTGCAGGGTCACATGGATGTGCAGGGTCAGTGTTTGTTCACAGGGCTGTGCAGGGTCACTGCTGGGTCACACAGCTGTGCAGGGTCGTTGCTGGGTCACACAGCTGGGCAGGGTCATTGCTGGGTCACACACCTGGGCAGGGTCACTGCTGGGTCAGACGGCTGTGCAGGGTCACTGCTGGGTCACACGGCTGTGCAGGGTCACTGCTGGGTCACATGGCTGTGCAGGGTCACTGCTGGGTCACACGGCTGTGCAGGGTCAGTGCTGGGTCACACAGCTGTGCAGGGTCACTGCTGAGTCACACAGCTGTGCAGGGTCGTTGCTGGGTCACACAGCTGTGCAGGGTCGTTGCTGGGTCACACAGCTGGGCAGGGTCATTGCTGGGTCACACACCTGGGCAGGGTCACTGCTGGGTCAGACGGCTGTGCAGGGTCACTGCTGGGTCACAC
>NW_025214507.1:18782-22640 GCF_004010195.1 Chiloscyllium plagiosum | reverse complement strand
AACAGAGGGTGTTGATAGAAGGCTGTTTGGATAATTGGAAGCTTGTGTCCAATGGTGTTCCACAGCTCTCAGTGCTGGGTGACTCATTCTTTGTCATAATCACAAATGACATTGATAAAGGTGTATGTTTGTGTGGGGAGGGGGTGGGATCACTGGGAGCGTGCAGGGTAGGTATGGTGATGTGGGGATAGGTACAAGGGGAGGTTGGTGATGATACATACATTTGCATATTACACAAATATTGACCGAGTCGTTGGTAGCGAGAGAAATAGTCATCGGTTACAGATAGATCCAGACAGATTGGTCAGACGGGCAAATCAGTGGCAGATGAAATTTAACCCTGATAAATGTGAGGTGATGCACTTTGGAAGAAGTCACAAGACAAGGCAACACTCAATAAATGGCAGGACACCAGGACACTTAGAGGAACAGAAAGATCTTGAGGTGATTGTTAATAGATCACTGAAGACAGCAGGACAGGTTAATAGGGGAAAGAAGGCAGACAGGACACATGCCCTTCCCAAACGAGACAATGATTATAAGAGCAGGGAGGTGCTGATTTGTTTGGGTCACAGTCTGAGTATTGTGTACAGTCCTGGTCACTGCACGATGGGACGGATGTGATTGTAACAAAGGGAGTGCAAAGGGGATTCAGCAGAATGTTGTTTGAGCTGTAGCAATGTCGCTGTGAAGAGAGAGGCTGGATAAGCTCAGGCTGCTTTCTTTAGAGCAGTGATCGGGGTGTATAGGACTGAGGGGTGTGGACAGGGTGAGTAGAAAACAGTTGCTCCCTTTGTTCAAGGGCGGATAATAAGCTGGAAACACAGGAGGTTTAGAGGGGACATGAGGAAAGATCTGCCCACACAGAGGATGGCAGGGGCCTGCATTGCACTGCCCGGAAAGATGGTTGAGATAGGAAACTTCACAACGTTTAAAAGGTACTTGGATTAACACTTGAACTGTCATATCATTCAAGGCAATGAGCCAAGCGATGGAAGTGCAAGTAATGTAATTTTGGCTGAAGGCCCTTTGCTGTTTTATGTGATTCTGCCATTCGACGATTCTGAAGGGAAGAATCTGGATTCGTTTTGGATTTTTTTGTATTTATTTTGAGAAAATCTTACCTCTTCTAGTTTCTACCTGTTGCTGTGACCAGCATAAGCATAAGGTTTAGTATTAGAGTGCTCGATCACAGGTCTAATTTCCCAAATGAGTTGGAATGAACAAGGAAAGCAGTGGTATAACAGCGTGCAGTAGAAGAGATCACAAGAGGCTTTACAACATGAGGTACTGAATGACTGAGTAGCGTCAGCAAAATGAAGGGTATTACTGAAAAAACAATAAAAAATTATTCAGATTTTGATGGGAGTGATATCGTTTGAAATAATACAAATCTTGTTGTTTGAAGATAATTTGCAATTAACATTTGATCCCCAATGGGATCAGATTAATGCAGTTTTGGGGTATTCAGGAGAGTCCTAAATCTCACGGGTATCACATCATTAAAATAAACATGTTGTCATAATCTGTTTGTTCAAAATGAAGATGTGATCACAGTTTCCCGGTGGAGATACCACACAACATAAAATAAAGACTGTGGAACTGTGTCAGCTCCAATACCCAGAGAATTCTCCAATTCTGACAGATTCCCAGCACCAGGAAAGGAGAGATTGTTCCACAAGCAACAAAATGCATCTTCCAAGGCAAATGGCCAGAGAAGTATACTACACCATCCTTGCCTGTGTTGGTATTCCTGGTAAGTCTTGGGACAATGTAAGTTGTATTAAATCATATTTATTGCATTAAATCAGACTTATTTCAGTGGTATTAATGGTAATTATTTTATTTCCATGTAGCAAAGAAAATCCCAATGCCAGAAAATAGAATCCTCACTGACTGAGTTTTGAGTGAATAGTTTGTCAATTAAGAGGCTCCTCAGTCATGTGCAGCATTGTCTGTTCCTCCATACTGTACAGAATGGGTTTGCACTGAGTCCACAATGATGGAGTTTGACTGAGTATGGACCCTCGCTGGCCAAGAAAGTGTTTCGCAAGACAACTCTCTCTCTGTCTGTCTCTCTCTCTCTTTGTGGTAGTTCAAATCCTGCTATCGGTCAGAGGGGTTTTGTAACAACCCATCTCTCAGTGCCACCTGGTGTTTCTCATTCCCTGATGTGAAGGGATTTTGTTGGTGGACTTCTTTTTTAAAAGCATAAGAGACTTGAGGGGTGGGGAGGGGATCTAATGGAAGGGAAGCATAAGAGACTGAGGGGTGGGGAGGGGATCTAATAGGCAGAAGTGGGTACTGCAGATTCACGAGCTTAGAGTCAAGATTAGAGTGGTGCTGAAAAAGCACAGCAGGTCAGGCAGCATCCAAGGAGCAGGAAAAATTGATGTTTCAGGCAAAATCCCTTCATCCATTCCCGATGAAGGGCTTTTGCCCGAAATGTCAATATTTCCTGCTCCTTGGATGCTGCCTGACCTGCTGTGCTTTTCCAGCACCACTCCAATCTTGGGGATCTTATAGAGGTGTCCAAGATCATGAGAGGCATGACAGGGTAAATGCACTCCATTTTTTTCCCATGGTTGTGAATTGATAACCCGAGAGCATCAGTTTAAGGTTAGAGAGGAAAGAATAACAGGGAATCTAAGGGGCAACGTTTTTTACACAGAGGGTGATATGCATATGGAATGAGTTGTCAAAGGAAGTGGTTGAGCCATTTACATTAAGATTGAAGAGGTATTTTGATGAATATGTGGATCAGAAAGGATTAAAAGGATATGAGCTGAGTACTGGAAAATGGGGTTAGCATTTTGATAGGCATGGCTCAATTTAGGCCAAAGGGCCAGTCTTTGTGCTGTAGGAATCTATGACTATGACTCTATATGTTCATTGGTGTAGGATGTGGGCATCACTGGCTGGTCAGAATTTATTGTCCATCCCTAGTTGCCCTTGAGAAGATGGTGGTGAGCTGCCTTCTTGAACCACTGCAGCCCACCTCCTATGGGCTGACCCACAATGCCATTAGGGAGGGAATTCCAGGATTTTGCCCCAACAACAGTGAAAGAATGGCGATATATTTCTCTGTCAGAATGGTGAGTGGTTTGGAATGGAACCTGAAGCTTTTAGAGTTCCCATATATATGATGCCCTTGTCCTTCTAGCTGGAACTGGTCGTGGGTTTGGAAGGTTTCTGTTTGAGGAGCTTTAGTGAATTTCTGCAGTGCATCTTGTAGATGTTTCATACTGCAGCTACTGAGCGTCGGTGATGGAGGGAGAGGATACTTGTGGATGCAATGCGAATCCTATGGCCTGAATTGTCCTGGATTGTGTGAAGCCTCTTGAGAATTGTTGGGCTGAGCTCATCCAGGAAAGTACAGAATATTCCATCACACTCCTGATTTGTGTCTTGTAGGCTTTGGGGAAGTCCGGAGATCAGTAACTCACCATGGCATTTCGAGAATGTTGTGTTCTACTGATCCAGATGTCCAGGAATCCCTCTAAGTGAAGGTATTACTGATCATGGAATTGTACTGAATGGGGATGACGAAGCTCAGGCTGGGACCCTCTGATTGCTGTGGCCTCACGTTGCTGGGAGGATGTGTCATTGCCGAATTGGACTGAGTGGGGGTTACTGCTGGAATGATATTTTCTGGCCCAGTTTTCTTGCTTTTCACAGCTCACTGTAAATGCAGTATTGTAGTAAGTGTTCAGCACTAACAGCAGAATACTCATGAACTCAATTGCAAGTTTTACTGGGAATATCTTGCACTGTCCAACTGTATTGTGTGTGTGTGTCAATAGCCTGAAGGGACGGTGACAATGTGATTTCGGGAACATCTTTCAATTCGAATATTAC
>NW_025214507.1:0-10873 GCF_004010195.1 Chiloscyllium plagiosum | reverse complement strand
ATAGTGACACACACACACGACATAGTGACACAGACACATACGACATAGTGACACACACACACACGACAGTGATACACACACGACATACAGTGACACACACAATACACACCATGAAATAAATGAGGAAAGACACTTTTACACACAGTGAAACACACACACACACAAACGCACACATACACTTCATGACAGACACAGTGTCACACACAGCAACACAAGACACAGATAGTGAAACAGACAAACGCTAACATACAACAATATACATGGTGAATGACACAAAGATAGTGACATGCAGAAACAGAGTAACATAGTGACACCCATACAATACGTAAAGAGGCACACATGGTACACAGAGAGTACCACACAGAGGTGATAGTTGGATTTAACAGAGCCAGTAGATTTTGTGTGCAGGGTATCCAAATTTGGCAGGATGTAAAATTTTGATTTCCTGAGGTGGATTTCAGACACCAAGTTTAAATTAGAAATGTGATCAGTATGGACTGAGAACTGGTTAATAGACAGAAAAAAAAGACAGGAGGAATAAATTGGTCATTTTCATGTTGGCAGGCTGTGATTGCTATCACTGGGCTATCACAGGGATCGATGCTTAGCCCCGAGCTATACACAATCTATATCTGGGATTTCGATGTGGCGATTAAATGTAACACCTCTACATTTGCAGATTACTGTAAGACAAGTTGGGAGTGAAAGTTGCTCAGACATAAAGATGCTGTAAGAGAATTTGGAGGGGCTGAGTGAATGGGAAAGAATCTGACAGATGGAATACAATGTGAAGGAACACGAAATTATCAGACATTCAGGACACGTTTTAAACGGCAAGAACCTGGGAAGAGTTGAACATCAAAGAGATTTGGGTCTCCTTGCTCGTGATCGATTGAAAGTTAGCACGCAGGTACAGGAAATGACTAAGACGACAAATGGTATGACGGTTTGTATTAGAAGAAGTTTCTAATCATTCGTTATACAGAATGAGAATGGCAAGGTCAGAGTTTTTTTTTTAAATATTCACTCACGGAAGGAGGTCATCGCTGGCCAGGCCAGCATTTAATGCCCATCTCTAATTACCCAGAGGGTGGTTAGGATCAATCGAATTGCTGTGGATCTGGAGTCACATGTAAGAACAGGTAAGGATGGCAAGATTTCCTTCCCCAAAGGACATTTGGGAGCCAGACAATTTTCTTTTTTTTAAAACAACAATAGATAGTGGTTGCACAGTTGGCATTAGACCAGCTTTAATTCCAGATTTCTTCCTGAATTCAAATTTGACCGTCTGGGAATCAAACACATGACCTCAGAATATTAGCTGGGGTTCTAATTACTAATCCAGTGATGTCATCGCTACATACCACCCTTCCGTACAAGGAGTGAAGAGATCTTACTGCAATAATAAAAAGCCTCGAAAATTGTGTGGAATTTCATTTTCCTCAGCTACAGAATTATACACTTACCATTGAGAGAGTGCAATGAAGGTGCACTTAACTAAGGTTGTCCTATGATGGAAGATTATATAGACTGGGCCTATACACTGATGCACAGACATATCTTGGGGTTCAAGACCATTGGTCCATGAAAATAGCCACACAAGTAGACAGGGTAGAAAAGAAAGCATATGGCATGTTTGGATTTATTGATCGGGTGATTAAATACAAGAATCACAGGGCATCATGCTGCAGCTTTACAAGACTTTTGGTTAGAGCACACAAAGAGCATTGTGTTCAATTCTGGTGGCCACATTACAGGCTTTGGAGAGGGTGCAGAAGAGAATGTGAGGTGCGGGGAGAGGCTAGAAAATCTTGGGCTGTTTTCTACGGAGCAGCGGAGGCGAAGAGGAGATTTGATAGAAGTCTATAAAATTATGAGGGCGTTGGTAGTGTTAATAGTCAGCATATTTTTTCTCCTCCCCCCCGAGTTGAAATGTCTAATAGTAGGGGGGCACGCATTTAAAGTGAGAGGGGGAAGTTCAAAGGAGATGTGAGGGGAAGGTTTTATTACACAGAGAATGGTAGGAGTCTGGAACAATCTGCCAGGGTGATACGATAGGGGTGTTTAAGGGACTTTCAGATAAGCACATGAGTATGCAAGGAATGGCGGGATTATGGACCAAGGGCAGGCAGAAGGGATTAGTCTAATTTGGTACAACATCGTGGGCTGAAGGGCCTGTTCCTGTGCTGTACTATATTTGATACTCCATAGAACTTAGAAGAATGAAGGATTATTTTGTTTAAACATACTAAATTTTCACAGGGCTTGACAGGGTCGATGCAGGAAGGGCGTTTCCCACCGGCCTGAAGAGCAGCCAGGAGCAAGGGGCCAAAATCTGAGCATAAAGACACAGGTCATTCAGACCGAGAGGAGGAGGAATTTATTAACTTAGATGGCAGTGAATCATTGGAACTCTCAGCCTCAGAGGCTCGTGAAAACTCTGAAATCGAATGTTCAAGTCTGAGGCTGGTACATTTTTACATATTAAAAACGTCAAGGAACACAGGGATAGTGAGGTAAAATGGTGCTGAAATAGAAGGTCACTGAATAGCCCAGCAAGGTCAAAGGGGGGTGAATCTCCACCTCCTCTGATTTCTTTATGATCGTACATAAGGAGAGAAGCAGACAGTTACATATGGAAATAGTGAGAGGTAGAAAATAAACTAGATGTATATAACATAAGAGCCAGGTAAAGCAGAGAGGAAAATGAATGAAATAAAGAGACACAAATAAACAGAAGGGACAAGGTTTTGGGGTTGAGTGGGGCAGGATGGACAGAGAGAGTGGCGGATGTATGTGTACATACACCCCCACACACAACGGCACACAAGTGCATCTACTGTCACACACGCTAACACACACATGATGTTCACCTGTAGCTGTGTCAGGTCTAACAAGTCCTCATCACATATTCCACATCCAGTCTCGTGGTTCCAGGCATTCGGAATGTAATTCCCCAAATAGTTCAGCTGCAGCTAAAGGGCGAGAAGGATACACAATTATTCAACTTGCAGCAACCAAGGTTCACAGAAACACACACGTATCATTTGGGGATATGTCACAGGGAGAGGTGTTTCACATTCACCTTCCTGACTTGCTTTGAGCCTCTTTTAGATGTGGAATTAATTAATCGCTTTGATTCACTCAGGTGTCAAGATGAAATTAGCCCAGTTCTGCCATGCTATCAGACTGAGTGACCCCTCAAAGTCAGAGTTCAAAATACATTCACCCCTCTTCAAAACATCTCCTCTCCAATGATTGTACCCCTTTGTTATAAATTACAGCCCTGTCTCTGCTAGTACAGTACCCCAGTGATATACAATGACAAATCTGTCCCCACCAGTACTGTACCCCAGTGATATACAGTGACAAATCTGTCCCCACCAGTACTGTACCCCAGTGTTATACAGTGACAGACCTGTCCCCACCAGTACTGTACCCCAGTGTTATACAGTCACAGTCCTGTCCCCACCAGTACTGTACCCCAGTGTTATACAGTGACTGACCTGTTCCCACCAGTACTGTACCCCAGTGTTATGCAGTGACAGAGCTGTCCCCACCAGTACTGTACCCCAGTGTTATACAGTGACAGACCTGTCCCCACCAGTACTGTACCCCAGTGTTATACAGTGACAGACATGTCCCACCAGTACTGTACCCCAGTATTATACAGTGACAGACATGTCCCCACCAGTACTGTACACCAGTGTTATACAGTGACAGACCTGTCCCCACCAGTACTGAGCCACAGTGTTATACAGTGACAGACCTGTCCCCACCAGTACTGTACCCCAGTGTTATATAGTGACAGACCTGTCCCCACCAGTACTGTACCCCAGTGTTATACAGTGACAGACCTGTCCCCACCAGTACTGTACCCCAGTGTTATACACTGACAGACCTGTCCCCACCAGTACTGTGCCCCAGTGTTATACAGTGACAGACCTGTCCCCACCAGTACTGTACCCCAGTGTTATACAGCGACAGACCTATCCCCATCAGTACTGTACCCCAGTTTGTCATTAGATTAGATTTCCTACAGTGTGGAAACAGGCCCTTCGGCCCAACAAGTCCACAACGACCCTCTGAAGGGTAACCCACCCAGACCCATTTCCCTCTCACTATGAGCAATTTAGCATGGCCAATTCACCTGACCTGCACATCTTTGGACTGTGGGAGTCCTCCATTGAGACTCAATGCAAATTTGGAAAGAAAGATATTGGGATCATTTGTTAGGTGTTTTCTTGTTGCTTATGAGCTGCTAGTACAACATCTACCCCTAATACCTTCCCAATGGTTTACCCAATCCCTGGTTCATGACAGCGATTGAGCTAAGACCCAGTTACCTTGGTTGGCCCATTGCCATGGATGATGACTGGCAGCGTGTCCTGGGCTATGTTGCGGATTCTGGCTTTTCCCTTCTCAAACTTGATGACAACTTCGTCTGGAAGATGGTAGGACATGGGATGGTTAAAGCATCGAGGACCCAACAGTCAATAACACCACACATCAAACCATACCTGAATTACCAGTTCCTTGGTGTGGGAGGAGCATTAATCGGGGGGGTGAGGAGAAAGTATGACTTACTTTCATGAAGGTTACACAGACCTAACATCTGCGATGAGTCCCCATGATGGCCAAACTGTAGAAGAGGGGACCTCAACTCGATCGAATGCTGGGGATGTATTCACACACAGAGACACTCCAGGAGGTGGTCAAGGACTGAGCTGGGCCTCAAATGCATTGGCGTTTTGAAGAATGAAAGGTGGTCGTGTCGTACCAAAGATGATCCTGAGGGGGTTTAACAGGGTAGACGCTGAGAGGATACTGCCTCTTCATAGTGAAACTTGAACCAAGGGGCACAAAATAAAGAGTCTCCCATTGAAGACAGGGATGGGGAGGAATTCCTTCTCTCTTAATACTTAAAATTCTCTCCCTCAGACAGCAGTAGAGGCTGGGTCATTGAATATATTCAAGGTGGAGTTATACAGATGAATGGTTGTGGGAAGTGCAGTTAAGACCACAATCTGATCAGCCATGGTCTTACCGAATAGTAGACAAGGCTGGAGGAGGTGGTGAATAGCCTATTTTTACTCCTTATGATCATACCTTTTCGGGTCCAACAAGAGTCTGGTTTTAATTCCCCGAAGGAACAGAAATTAATTTTAAGATGGGGCCAGGGAGGAGACACGGTGCAGTGACGGGGGTGGCAGGCAAGGGGAAAATTGGAAGATTGAGAGCTTACCTAAAGCACCATTGAGGTTTTGAAAGATTGTTGATTGGTGATCCAGAGCCATCTTGTACTTTTCCTGCAGGAAAAAAAGAATTAACATTTCAGACTCTTACACGCTCAGTTAAGCATCTTTTTAAATTTTTTTTTTAAAGAATACATTACAGTGTGGAAACAGGCCCTTCGGCCCAACAAGTCCACACCGACCCGCCGAAGCGCAACCCACCCATACCCCTACATTTACCCCTTACCTAACACTACGGGCAATTTAGCATGGTCAATTCACCTGACCTGCACATCTTTGGACTGTGGGAGGAAACCGGAGCACCCGGAGGAAACCCACGCAGACACGGGGAGAACGTGCAAACTCCACACAGTCAGTCGCCTGAGGCGGGAATTGAACCCGGGTCTCTGGCGCTGTGAGGCAGCAGTGCTAACCACTGTGCCACCGTGCCGCCCCAAGTCTATATTTGTGCTTGAGTGTGTATGTTGAATGTGTTTGTTGAGTGTGTGGATGCATCTGTGTTCTTGCCCATGGGGGTGCCTGTGTGTGTGTGTGTGTGTGTTAAGATTGCATGTACGGGTTCGCGTTTGAGAGAGTGTGGCCATTGCAGAAGTCTAGCCATTGCAGAAAACGAGGCAGCTATGTGGTGCACAGCGGGATCTCACAAACAGCTCGGCAGATCGCTGATTTCTGTATTTAGCAACACTGGTCGGTGGGCAAATGGCTGCCCCAGGAGAACTGGGAAGAATCCTCAGATCATTCCTCTATGAAATAGCTGATGTGGGAGCTTTTACAACCCCATCAGAAGGCAGATGGTGGGGGCCCATTGGTATAACAACTCATTCAAAAGACGACTGCTCTGGGAGTGCATTCAAACCATGTTCTCTGTCCAGCCTCAGATCAGGGGACCCCAAAGATTGGAAAATCTCAGCGGTCAGACTGTGGGTTTTCGGGAGGTAGTAAAATGATTTTGGTTTGGCCTCGTTTTCTGTCCCCCGAACTCCCTGACTCACCCTCAGTTTGGGACTGAGATAAATCTTAGTGTAGAAAAGCTGGTCATCATCATCGTCCTTGAACTTCCACTGCTGGACAATGTCGTTGATGACTGGAGCGTAGCCTATAAAACCTGCAGCAGAAACAGACCACAATGTGGTGAAAGGGAGAGGATGGGTGGTGGTGGTGAGGGAGGGGGCGGTAGAGATTGGCAGCGGTAAGGATTCAGATCCTCTTACAATTCACCGACTCCCTCATCTGGGCGGTCTGATTCACACACACACACACACAAACGTGAACCCTTACATGCAATCTTCTCTCACACACACGAACACACACACACGAACACACACATACACGAACACACACATACACGAACACAGACACACGAACACAGACACACCCAAGCACAAATATAGATAGATACACTCACACAGGTACATGCATGTACATCAGTACATTGATACAGTCTCACACAAGGGGAAATAGGAATCTAATGACCTATAATCAGAATCAGGGTGAGTGCGATACTAAACCCAAGTGTGTTACAAGTAGAATAAACAGAAGATATTCAAGACACTGAGGAGACAAAAACAAAAGCAGACAGCCAACTATGACTGAGTGGCCAGGTCTGAAATTTCTTCTCCTGATCCTCCCATTGTCTCCTGTTAATATCAGGTACAAAAGATTACCATTTACTGCTTTTCTTTTAAGCTCACCACACATTATTCTATCCTCACTTCTTTATTTGTTGAATTGGACTCCTCTTGTTAGCCTCTCCCTTGGGACAGGAACAGCTTTATGAGAAGTCTCTGGCCTTTCATAACCCAACCACCAGCAGCCAGCTAAGGTTTACTGGTATATACACCGTGTGATGGGCAGCCCAGTACACAATCAACGTGACGTTTTTGTGACCTCCCCAGTTCCCTCAGGCGATCGGCATTTAGAACACTTCCAATGCATTTCGCCCCATTACAAAAGGCGATAGAAACCACGACCCTTCCTCTTCCGTTGACGATTCCTCCAGTCATTAACTTAAAATAAAACTGAGGATAATTCTATTACATTGTTAAAGGGGCAGAGAAGTCTGGATAGTGTATGTTTTATTAGAGATCTCTTTTTAAGAGAAAATGTATTTTTATGTTTGATTACATTCCAGAACACAGTTCTTGGGACCAGAAGAATCAATTTTACTCCCAACACAGTAAACTATCAACTTTAATACCAACATAGAACTCGTTCAATGGAGTTTTCTTTTCCAACCTATGTATGTTGCTGGTGGTAGTGCAACTAGGAGCCCAGCTTGATCTCCAGGTTTCATCTGGGAAATTCTGAGCCCATCAGTGGCTGAAGGGTTAGAGAGTTGTACATCAAAACCTGCAGAAAACAAAGCGCTGGAAGGCATGGTAAGTTGTTTGGAGAGGAGCAGGAAGACATATCCTGGTTGTTCGAGGCCCGTCCCATTGAAAACAGACAAGGCGATTGGGAATTGCTGTAGGACATGGGAGTTCAATAAGGGGAAAGCGTGACATTGTTAACTCTAAATCCAGGAATGAACAACTGGAATCTTTAAAAATAAGTGATGTTGTGGAGGAGCAAAGGGTTTCAGGACTCCAGGCACAGCGATCACTAGAACTAACCGAAAACAGGAGGTCTTGCCTGGCCCCTGACCTCCCTGAACCTCACCGAAAACCCATGATTCATGAACAATGAAAGCATTAGAAACAGGAGTCGTAATAGGCCATTGGCCCCAGCTCAGCCAATCAGGAAGATGGATGATCTGACTGCAGTCTTAACTCAACTTCCCACTCTGATCAAATTTGTTTGACTCAGTCCTGAATGTATTCAATAATCCCAGCCTCCACTGCTCTCCGCGGAAGTGAATTCCAAAAACATGCAACCCTCCAAGGCATGCCCATCTTCATTAAGTGAGAAATTTATTTTGAAACGGTGTTCCCAATTCTAAACACAATCCCGATGCAGGGTTCAAAATAAGCAGGAACAGCAGGTGAATTCGTGGACCCAGGAAAGGAAACTGAACTCCCAGAATGTGAGTAGTCACTGAAGCAGCCTGTGACAGAGTTGTTTTTGAAGGAGTTCCAAAGTTAAGTCTCCAAAAGAAAACAATTGGAATTCCTTGTAAAGTTTTAATGAGCTTTCATGACTACACTGTGTCATTAAGTCTGGAGGGGTTACTGGAAAAAGCACAGCAGGTCAGGCAGCATCCAAGGAGCAGCAGAATCGATGTTTCAGGCCAGGGCCCTTCATCCTGATGAAGGATTCCGGCCCGAAACGTTGATTCTCCTGCTCCTCGGATGCTGGCCTGACCTGCTGTGCTTTTCCAGCAAAACACTCTTGACTGAATGTAGGTTTGCTGGCTGAGCTGAAAGGCTCATTTCCAGACATTTCGTCACCCTACTAGGTAACATCTTCAGTGTGCCTCAGGCGAAGCACTGAACCTTCCAGCTCAGCCAGCAAACCTACATCCAGAACCTCAACCTGAGCTTCAAAACTCGCCGACACTCTTGACTCTGATCTCCAGCAGCCGCTGACCTCACTTCCTCTGGGTTGCTGATACATGTGTGGGCTCTGACTGGGCCACATTTGCCATTTGATATGCTCGGAGGGTGTTCAACCACTTTGTCTAGTTACCCATATTTACCTCAGTAAATGCGAACATTTATCTTGTAGCAAATTGTTCAACGTTTACAGCAAAGTTTATTGCTGTTTGTCCAAAACTATGGAATCTTGTGGCTTTATTCTGTTAGTATGTACTTGAATCTCACACTTTGTCTACTTACAGGAAACAGTACTGAAAGTCATGGATCGTATCACAGATCTGGCAGTCTGCTAACATAAACGAAGTTCAGGAACCATGTTAGGGACAAACATGCAGCCATTTAGCACAGAGTAAGATCCCAAGCAGCAATGTCTGACCTGTGTTGTTTTTAGCTCCTTTTATGATCTTAGGACGTCACATAATGCTTTACAGTCAATGAACCAGCTTGAAAATCTAGTACCAGGAAATGAAGGGTACACGATTAACTATGTTAGAGGGGTTATGAGGAAGTCGAATCGAAAGATTAGAACCAAACTGGACAGGGCTGAAAGACCTCGGCACATGAAGGCTAGTAAAAGTTTGGAAACCTTCTTGGCACTACATTACTAGCAAGGTTTGACCAATTGTTAAAATTAAGTCTAAAAGATGGAGATTTTAAGGGCAGTAAAAAGCACAGTAAATGTGAGAGATTGACCAGCTTTGTGCACGTGCAATGGAAATTCATTAGCTGTGACTTCACTGTCCCACAGAAGGATTTTCTGTGCCAAGTCAAATCCTGCGGAACATTAGGAAGTAAAAGTTTTTCTCGTGTGTTGTGGCTTTAAATTTAACGGAGGGCAATAACTGTTGAGGGTTTTGATGAATTCTTCTAAATTCTGCTTCTGTGTGAATCCAAGTCAGCACAAACATAGAAAGTAATGTTACTACATGGTTGCTTCAATTAATAGGAGCAAGTGAGGCCTGCAGGTGCTGGAGACCCGAGCTGAAAATGTGTTGCTGGAAAAGCGCAGCTTCAATTAATAAAAGAGCAAATGGAAATAGAAAAAAAGGAGCCCGTGAAGACCCAACAAATAAAGCTGTCAAGGTCGAAGAACATCCCTTCATAAAATGTCAAGAGCCCTCAAGGCTAAATAAATACTGACCCCTGGCATTGGGAGAAACATTCTCTCAGTGCCTGTCCTGTCAAGACCCCTCAGAATCTTACATATTTAAACGGCACCTCATTCTTCTCAACTCCAATGAATATGAGCTCAACCTGCTTAACCTTTCCTCATAAGACAAGCCCTTCAACCCAGGAATCAGCTCGAGTGAACCGTTGCTGGTACAAGTTTCCCAATTAAGGAGACACAAATAGAACATAGAAGAATACAGCGCAGTACAGGCCCTTCGGCCCTCGATGTTGCGCCGATCCAAGCCCACCTAACCTACACTAGCCCACTATCCTCCATATGCCTATCTAATGCCCGCTTAAATGCCCATAATGAGGGAGTGTCCACCACTGCTACTGGCAGGGCATTCCAAATGAAAACAACCCCAAGTGCCTCAGCCTTTCCTCATACGATCTTTCTACCATACCAGGCAACATCCTTGTAAACCTCCTCTGCACCCGTTCCAGTGCCTCCACATCCTTCCTATAGTATGGCGACCAAAACTGCACACAATACTCCAGATGCGGCCGCACCAGAGTCTTATACAACTGCAACATGACCTCAGTACTCCGGAACTCAATTCCTCTACCACTAAAAGCCAGTACGCCATATGCCTTTTTCACCGCACTATTTACCTGGGTGGCAACTTTCAAAGATCTGTGTACATGGACACCAAGATCCCTCTGCTCATCCACACTACCAAGTATCCGACCGTTAGCCCAGTACCCCATCTTTTTATTACTCTTACCAAAGTGAATCACCTCACACTTAGCCATACTAAAGGTGTGCCTTTTACCAAAGCCCTGGAACAGTCCCAGCAAGACCTCCTTATATTTATACTCCATCCCTCTTTGCAATAAAGCCCAACATCTCATCGCCTTCCCCATTATTTGCAGTATCAGAGCATTAACACCCTTTGATTCGGGTGTAAGGGCACT
>NW_025214506.1:44355-45000 GCF_004010195.1 Chiloscyllium plagiosum | reverse complement strand
TACTTAATTAACAATTGTTTTCAAACAGAAATGAATAATAAGTACTCACATAATCCTACAAAGAATAATTGATTTTATAGTAATTTTAATCAACTTGTTCAAATATGGTGTAACATACTTCCACCATCGGTGGGATTTGAACCGAGACCATCTGAGCCAGAGGCACAAGACCCATTATCGTTGTATAGGGTGTATCTCAGACACTAATTGAAGTAGATGAATAATTGGGTTTGCTGTGGTTCAGGAGAAACTCTGGACAAGAGACTGGTGGATGTGAGTTCCACTACCACCCCAGATGTGGGGCTGTCATTCCTAGTGAGGTACAGAGAGTCCCAGGTGTATATTCTAAAAAGAGATATTCAACTGAAGAGTCCAGGAGTGAAGCACGCTCTGCTCTATTCAAAGAAGTGCAGGTCTGTGTGGGTGTGGGTGTCAGTGTCTGTGTGGGTGTGGGTGTTAGTGTGTGAGTGCAGGTGGGTCTGTGTGTGTGTGGGTGTCAGTGGGGGTGTGTGTGGGTCTGTGTGGGTCTGTGTGTGTGTGTGTGGATCTGTGTGTGTAATGTGCCTGTGTGTGATGCGCGCGTGTGTGTCTGTGTGTGTGTGATGTGTCTGTGTATGTATGTGTGTGTATTTCTGTGTGTGTGAT
>NW_025214506.1:26089-29859 GCF_004010195.1 Chiloscyllium plagiosum | reverse complement strand
CCCCAGTCTGTACAACAACCGTCTCCCACTACCCTCTGTCTCCTATTGTCAAGCCCATTTTGTGTTTGCTTGGCTTGCTGTCCATGATTCCATGTGATCTTACCTTACTAACCGGTGCACCAGGCTAAACACTCTCAAAGGCCTTGCTGAAGTCAGGATAGACAATGCCTACTGCTCTGTCTTCATCCATCTCCTTGGTCACCAACTCTATCAAGTTTTAGAGACACTCCTTTGTACGCCCAAAGCTGTGCTGACTATCTCTAATCAGTCATTGCCTTTCCAAATGCATGTAACTCCAGTCCCGCAGAATCGCTTCCAACAACATTGGCACCACTGAGTGAGGTGGCTGACACAGGTGGCTGAGGGATGACCTTATAAAGGTTTATAAAACCATGAGGGGTATACGTAATGCGAATAGTAAAGGTCTCTATTACAAGGTAGGGGTATCCATAACTACGGGCAGAAATATGAGGTGAGAGAGGAAATACTTAAAAGGGACCAGAGGAGAATATTTCCACACAGAGAATGGTGCATGTATGGAATGAGCGTCTGGGGAAGGGGTAGAGAAAAGTAAAATTACAACATGGAAAAGCCATTTGGGTAGATACATGGAGAAGAGAAGGTTTGAAGGGATATGGACCAAACACATGCAAATACGATTCGTTCATGAACAGTGGTCAGCATGGACTAGTTGGATGGAAGGAACCGTTTCCATGCTTCCTGAAGAAGGGGTTATGCCCGAAACGTCGATTCTCCTGTTCCCTGGATGCTGCCTGACCTGCTGCGCTTTTCCAGCAACACAGTTACAGCACCACTGACATCAAGCTAATTGATGTTTATGTCCCTGGCTTTCCCTCGCAGCCTTTCTTAAATACTGGCATAACATTAGCCACCCTCCAGGCTCCCAGCTCACCACCCGTGGCTGTCAGTGATAGAAATATCTCTGTAAGTTTCTTCCCTAACTTACCCCAATGTCCTGGGATGTACTTGATTAGTTCCCAGGGAGTTGTCTAATCTTAATCCATTTTAAAACTTTCAGCACGTCCTGTTCTCCAATGTGGACTCTTTTGAATACATCATTGTTTAATTTCCCTGCTTCCCTAGTGTTTTTTCCACATTACGTTCTGACTTGAAATTTATGTTTCGGATCTCACCCATTTCCTGTGGGTTCACACACGGATGGCCTCATTGGAACCTTCTCTGCCAAAGCTCTGTCAGTTCCCCTTTAGATCCTTATGATTTCCCTCTTAAGGATATTACTACACCCACAATGTTCTTCAAGGGATTGACTTAATCCAGCTGGCTATATAGGACATGTGCCCCCTTTTGTCTTGACCAGAACCTCAATATCCCAAGTCATCCAGTGTTTCCCACTTGTGTCAGCATTGTCCTTCACACTAACAGGAATATGCTGCCCCTGAAATAGTAATTTATCTCTTTTTTGAAAGAATCCCACTTGCCCGACGTCCCTTTAATTTCAAATAGCCTCCATGAATCAACTTTTGGACTGTCTTGCCTGATACCTTCTGGTCTGGGGCAAGGCTAGTTTTGATCTTTAACTTGTGGACCAGGCCTGTCCTTTTCCATCACTATTTTCAAACTAATAGAATTGTGGTAACTTTGACAAAGTGCTCCCCCACAAACACTTCAGCCCCTTTCTCTCCCTTGTTTCCCAAAAGGAGGTCAGTTTTCATCCCTTTCTCCAGTCGGAACAGTGACATACTGACTGAGACAGTTTTCTTGAACAAACTGAACAAATTCCTCCCATCCAGGTTGTGAACATTATGGCAGTTCCAGTCTAGTTTTAGAAAGTTAAAATCCACGATCCTATCATTCTTACAGATATCTGAGATCTCCGATGTATTTGCTTCTCAATTTCCCACTGACTACTGCGGGCCTGCAGTACCGTTATATCAAACTGATCATCCAGACATACTTCACAGTTCTACTAATACAGCTTCACTGGGCGATCCCCGGGAATATCCTCTCTAAGCGCTGCAGTGATGTTTTCACTGATCAACAACACCAATCCCCCTACTCTCTTGCCTCCCCTTCTATCCCCTGCAGCATCTGTCCCTTGAGCTGCTGTCCTGCCCCTCCCTCAGCTGTGTTTCTGTAATTCCTGTGATATCCCTGTCCCATGCTCCCATCCATGCCATGCGTTCATCTGTATAACCCGTTAGGCCTTTTACATCATTGTAAATGCAGCTTAATTGATGAGTTTTCGATCATTGCCTGCTGTGCTCTTGCCTGGCTTGTCGATTGAAATTACTCTCTTGAAATACTATCCCAACCTCAACCTTCAGACTGCAGCCTGATACCATTCCCCTCACTGTGGACCACACCCTCACCTTTCATTTCATCTGCAAAACTACTAATGATACCTTCTGCTTTCACAGCCAACTCATTAGTGTACATCATAAACAGCGATGGTTCCTGCACAGATCCCTGTAGTGCACCCACTGGGCAAAGGCTTTCAATCACAAAACCAACCCCCCAACAATTTTGGATTCAATGTGCCAACTTGCCTTTGGTGTAATGGTCTCTTCCCTTTTGGACCAGCCTTCCACGTGGGACCCTGTCAAAGGCCTTAATGAATTCCATGTAAACCACAATATTTGCACTTCCATCATCAATATCTTCAATCGTAATTTCAAAGAAATCTCAGCTGATTTCATTAGATATTATCTTCCTCTTCCAAATCCATGCTGACTATCACTAATGGATCCCTGACTTTCCAGTTATTGATTCAACCTCTCCCTCAGAATTGTTCCCAATAATTTCCCTCCCACTGCTGTCGGACTATCTGCTCTGTAATTACCTGGCCTACCCCTGCTGCCCTTCTTGAACAAGGTAAACACGTTAGCGATCCTTCAGTCATTCAGCACTTCACCCGTGTCTAGCAAAGTATTAAATATATCCACCAGGGCCCCAGCAATCTCCTCCCTTACCTCCCATAGCAGCCTGGATACATTTCATTGGACATTTCTGGAACGTCACCATGCCAAATAAAATCCCCGGCTACAATGTCTTTCTCCTGTGTGAATACAGATGGGAAGTATTCATTGAAGACCTCACCTACTTCCTCTGGCTCCATGCACAGATTGTCCCTTTGGTTTCTAACAGGCCTCCCTCTTTCACTGGGAATCCTCTTATTCTCACGATGCTGATAAAATACCTGTGGCTTTTCCGCAATCGTATCTGCCAAATATATTTCATGACTATTGTTTGCCCCTCATTTTCCACAATCCCCTTGCACTCTCTATACTTGTGAAGGGCTTAACCTGATTTTATTGTACTGTATTTTCTTTATCAAACTCACGATATCACTTGATCAGTGTTCGCTGGACTTACTGCCTTTACTATTCACTGTTCAAGGAGCACACTGGCCCTGCGTTCTCACTGCATCACTTTAAAATACTCCACTTTCCTAACATGGACCCAACTGCAGGGAGTTCCTCCCAGTCTATGTTTACCAGATCCTCTGTAATGATCGTGATACTGATAGGAGACTCGGTTGTGAGGGGGACAGACAGGAGACTGTGTGGCTGCAGAAGAGACCCCAGGATGGTGCGCTGCCTCCCAGTTACCAGGGTAAAGGATGTCTCTGAGTTGTTATTGAACATTATGAAGAGGGAGGGTGAATATCCAGAGGTCATTGTGCACATCGGTCCACATGACAGAGATAGACAAATGGATGGGGTCCTGTGAAATGAGTACAGGGAGTCAGGTGAGAAGTTAAAAAAGCAGGATATTGACCTTAATGATCT
>NW_025214506.1:23923-25841 GCF_004010195.1 Chiloscyllium plagiosum | reverse complement strand
GTGGTTAGCACTGCTGCCTCACAGCGCCTGAGACCTGGGTTCAATTCCCGCCTCAGGCGACTGACTGTGTGGAGTTTGCACGTTCTCCCCGTGTTTGCGTGGGTTTCCTCCGGGTGCTCCGGTTTCCTCCCACAGTCCAAAAGATGTGCAGGGTCAGGTGAATTGGCCATGCTAAATTGCCCGTAGTGTTAGGTAAGGGGTAAATATAGGGGTATGGGTGGATTTCGCTTCGGCGGGTCGGTGTGGACTTGTTGGGCCGAATGACCTGTTTCCACACTGTAATGTAATCTAATCTAATCATGTAATCGAAAAGTCAGGGTAAATACATCAGCCATCAAGAGCAAGTTACCTATTCAGGATATCCAGGGTCACAGTCGAGGGAGGGAAAGATATCTGGTTTAAAAGGCATTTATTTCAACACACGAGGCCTGGCTGGTAAGGCAGACGAGCTCAGACCAAGGATTAGCTCTGGGTTCTGGTATATTATAGCCATAACAGAAACATGGCTGAGAGAAGGGCAGGACTGGCAGCTCAGTGTTCCAGGGTAAAGAAACTACAGGCAGGACAGAAGGACAAGTAAATGGGGGGGGGGGGGGGGAGCTGCCCCTTTTGATTATGAAGGACATAACAACTGTGCATCGAGACAATTCTGTTAAGCAGTCATCAAATGAGGCCATACATTTAAAAGCTAGAAACAAAGAGGGGATGGTCATTGTGATGGGATCGTGTTCTAGACCCTCAAATAGCCAGCGGGTACGAGAGGAGCAAATGTGTAATGAGTTTGCAGGTACCTATAAAAATATTAGAGTAGTATTGGATGGAGATTTTAACTTCCCCTGGATTGGCCCGTACTGGGTGGAATTTGTAAAATGTGTCAATCAAGACGGAGATGACTCTATGCTACTCAGCCGGTTGCAACACTGGACCTCTCCTCAGAAAACGATGTCAGGCAAGTGACTGAAGTATCAGTCGGAGAGCACATTGCGTCCAGTCACCACAACTGTCTTTGTTTTAACATAGTTATGGAAAAAGATCAGACGGGTTGACAGATTTAGGTCTTAAACTGGAACTGGGCCAATACTGGAGCCATTCAGCAGGATCGAGCAGGGGTTGATTGGGTGAAGGTATAAATCACACAACACTAGGCTATAGTCCAGATGGTTTACAGAGTAACCTCGATTATCTGAAGGAGATGGGCGGGCACTATTTCGGTCGGATAATTGATTATTCGGTTAATCGATTCAATACCTTTCCTCTCGGGCTCGGAGTTTTCAGTCCAGTCTGCTCCCTGTTCAGGTGACTAGGCAGCAGCAAGCCATGAGCGAGCCCCTACACCCTGTCAAATCCCAAAAGCACACCCTGCACGCCTCCAAACCCATGCAACACTGCCCCCACCCGCCTCTCAACGTCGCCCCCCCAAACCGACCCAACAGCGAATCCTGCCCCCAAAACCATCTGACACCACCCTCCACCCGCTGCCTGCCCCCATCTCCCAGACATCCTCCATCACCCTCAGCCCGTCCCCAAACCTGTTCAACACCGCCCCCCGCCCAACACACACACCGTCCAATCCATGTCCACGCCCATGCCCCCGTAATGTTACCCAGGTAAGCGGATAGTGAAGAAGGTGTTTGGTATGCTTTCCTTTATTGGTCAGGGCATTGATTATAGGAGTTTGGAGGTCATGTTGCAGCTGTACAGCACACTGGTTAGGGCACTTCTGGGATATTGCGTGCAGTTCTGATCTTTTTCCTATTGGAAGGTTGTTGTGAAACCTGAAAGTGTTTAGAAAAGTTTTGCAAGGATGTTGCCAGGGTTGGAGGATTTGAGCTATCGAAAGAGGCTGAAATCACTGGGACTGTTTTCCCTGGAGCGTCAGAGGCTGAGGGGTGACATTCTTGAGGTTTATAAAATCATG
>NW_025214506.1:15691-22401 GCF_004010195.1 Chiloscyllium plagiosum | reverse complement strand
TGGCCAGCATCGCATGCCCACCCTGACCAGCCCTAGAGCTGAGTGGCTTGCCAGACCAGAACAAAGGGCATTTCAGAGTCAATCGCATTGCCCTGGGTCTGGATTTATATGTCGGCCAGACGGGCAGCCAAGAACAGATTTCCTCACTTAAAGGGTATGAAGCAGTCAGATGGGTATCCCTGACACCGTCATTAAATTCTGGATGAACAGTCGAGTGAGAGTAACACTAGGCCATTGCCTGACCTACTGTTTGCACACTCATCCCTTTGTACTGATCCCAGTGCACCATGAATCAAACCCCTTCTTCCTGACCGTGGTTTGATCCTGATACCTTCCTGCTCACTGGTGCTATCACACAGTCTCTCTCCATGTGGTATCCCACACTGTGAGTGTCTAATTGCTGCCAGTGACTGCACATTTTGCAGCTACTCCAGATCCTGAGCCAACAGAATTCTTCACTCCAGGGAGACGGGCAGCATAGGCCAGGGATGGAGACTTGGATTTTCCAGATGTCTGTGGGACTCAGTGTATAACGCTCGCTGCATCAGTCTAATTTCCCATTCTGTCTACTTTTCTGTCTCCTGTAGGTACTCAGGAAGGTCCTGACTCCGCAGAATTCCCAATTCCTGTTTCGTTCATCACCACACTCAAGACAGTTGGTCAGCCAGAGAGACGGAGAGTGAGATCTGGACCCTTCAGTAAATCCTGCAGTGAGGAAAGAACACTCACAGTGAACAAAGCAGAGTGTATTTAGGGGATCGAACTTTGGTCCAGAAGACATGACATAGATGCAATGTTGAAGAGTGAAAACAGAGCATGATGGTTCCAGGCTCAAACTCCACTCTCTTGTTAACTTTCCTCTCTGCTGTACTGAACCTTCCTATGTCAATATAGGAAATTGACAGTTATCAATCCAGGCCTGTGCTGTCTTAGTGAGGATCAGTACAACAGAGGGGAAAGCAGGCCTCCCCAAGCAGATGGCATTGAAACCTCGGATCTTTCTGTTCTATATTCCCCCCTCACGCTGTCTATTGTCATGTGATAGCGTCATACAGCAAGGAAACATGATTTTCGGTCAAACTCATTTGTCTTGAATGCTTGTAATTTCCAGAAAATTTCTTATTTCTGTAACCTCCACTGCTCCCATATTCCCACTGTATATTTGAAACCTACTCCGATGCTAACGACTCTCCCTATGTGTAAATTGATCCAGTGACGATAACATGCCCAATCTCAATAATCTCATTCTGCACTCAATACAATAATCCTTATTTCTGTCGTCTTGCACAATACTTACAGTGCCCCCGTCTCTGTAAAATCCGCCAGCCTGGACCTTCCTCAAGTCCCAGGAGAACATGATATCACTGCAATGTTCTGCAGGCCCTTTAACACTATCTCATTCTGCACTCAATACAATAATCCTTATTTCTGTCGTCTTGCACAATACTTACAGTGCCCCCGTCTCTGTAAAATCCACCAGCCTGGACCACATGGGTACCTTCCTCAAGCCCCAGGAGAACATGATATCACTGCAATGTTCTGCAGGCCCTTTAACACTCCTGCCTCCTGGCCTATAGCACCACACAACCTCAGTAACCTCCTCCCATACCTACTGAGTTCCCTATCTATCTAAACACCTCCAGACACTTTTCAAGCCACAAAAGCTCTCCAAATCTCTGTTTGCTCCTCCACTCCCGGCAGCCCTCCCAACACTTCAAACACTCGTTCTTTGTGTAATTCCGCAATTTGGGGCATAACGGTGGCTCAGTGGTGAGTATTGATGCCTCACAGAGCCAGGGACTCAGGTTCGATTCCCATCTTGTGCGACTCTCTGTGTGGAGTTTGCACATTCTCCCCGTGTCTGCGTGGGTTTCCTCCGGGTGCTCCTGTTTCCTCCCACAGTCCAAAGATGTGAAAGTCAGGTGAATTGGCCATTCTAAATTGCACAATCACCTATTGTACTCTATTCCCACCCCCACTGTCTTCTCATTTATCTCTCCACCCTGCAGGCACTCTGCCTCTGATCCGGATGAAGGGCTTTTGCCCGAAACGTGGATTTTCCTGCTTCTCGGTTGCTGCCTGACCTGCTGAGCCTTTCCAGCACCAATCTAATCTAGAATCTGGTTTTCAGCATCTGCATTCCTTGTTTTTTAGCAAAGTGTGAGGTGCACTGTCAGAGAGAAGTGGTTCTGGGTGGTTTACTCTTTGGAGAGTTGTTGTGCACTTGTTGGGGTGAAATACCTATTCCCATGTTGTAGGTAATCTAATCTAATCTCTCCCTCTGCGTTCCAATTACTGCCCCTAAATATATCCCTCTATCCGTAAACAGTGCCAAACCCTTCAAACCTCTGAGTCCCTGTGAACTCCCACAGCTCCAAAATCCCTCCATAACTTTTTACCCCTTTCCAGTCCTGAAACACTCTGAAAATGAGAACATCCTACAAACCTCCCGATCTGCATAATCCTCTCAGGTCCCTGCATCAATCCCAATCTGTGGAACCAGCTCCAATGCTTGTAACTCTCCCGATCAGTTTCTACAAGACTTACTATCTATGTAACATTCTCCCGTCGCTATCACCCGCCCTGTCAATGTAAGCTCCTCTGGTCTCCCCACCAATCTAATCATCTCCATAGCCTTCTCCAGCTCTTACACCCCTATCTGTGTAAACGTTACACTCCCCTACAACCATCCTTAAAGCAGGAACCTCCTCCAGTCTGTGCAATGTTCCCTATCTGTGTTAGTGTCTCCGGGCTGTATTGCTGTTCCTGTCTCTGTAAACTCTGACAGATTGTCCAGCTTTCTGGTCCATATAGTTTCAAGAATCTCAGCATGCGACATCAACAAATGTCTTCATTAACTACAGCCTTCCATATCTTTGTTTATTCCTCAATTCTATCAAACTTCATAATCTCTATAAATAGCTCCATTCCATAAAATACTCCCTGTCTGCGTAAACTGCCCCAATCTTACACTGAGAAGCCTCACTGTCCGTTTGATCACCTGTAGTCCCTGCAGATCTCCCTGTATCTTCTTTGACATCATTGAATACAGCTCATCTCCTGTTATAACTACTCTAAATCTAATGTGACTCCCCACCTCTGTGATAGTCTTCAGTTACTGCATTTCTCATTCTTTATCTCCAGAGCTTCCAAACCCCCTGATCGATGTAAGATTACTGATCCCTTGCAGCATGTTTAACACCTGTAGCAGCCTCCAACTCCTCAATGCATCCGATCGCTGTAACCTCCTCAAATACTACAGCTCATTGCCTTTGTAATATCTTCCAGTATCTGCAACCCTGTTGATTTCTGAAACCTCCTCCAGCACAGCACTCCACATCACTGTGTAACTGATGGGAATGCTGCAAACCTGCCTTCACGTCCTCACTAGCTCCTGCAGCCCTACAACCCTCAGTATCTCTGGCTTCTCCAATCCCTACACTTCTCCATGGCTGATCCAGCCCCTACAACCCTCCCTATCTCACTCCTGCAGCTCCAACTATCGTCCATGTCCGTGTAAGTCCGGGCACCAACAATCCTCCCAGTCTCTATAAACTCCTGCAGCTCTAAATACCACCCCAATCTGTGTAATCTCCAGTCCGTCCAATCCTCCCTTTCTCTATAAACGCCTGTAGCTCCAAATACAATCCAATCTGTCTAATCTGCAGTGCCACAACCTTCCCTTTCTCTAGAAGCTTATGTAGCTGCAAATACCACTCCTATTTGTGTAATCTCCAGTCCCGACAACCCTCCCAGTCTCTTTATCTCCTGTAGCTCCAACGACCACCCTTATCTGTGTAATCTCTTGTCACTGTATTCCTCCCGATCTCTGTAACTCCTTCAGGACTGATAATCCTGTAACTCACCTTGGCATTTTTCAGCCCGACAACCTATCTGATCTCTAACCACCAATAGTGATCTCAGACCACCCGAACGCTGTAATATCCTCCTGTCTCTACAATCCGGCTTTTCTCTGTTAGCTTCTCTGGTGTCTGTATTTCCCTTTACATCCAGTTACAGATCCTTGCTCAGGGAAACAAATTCTCAGCACCGAATATCTAAGAACACAAGAATCTTCGGTGTATAAATACTTTTGCCTCATTTTCTAAATATTAACGACTGCAAGTTCAACCTTCTCCACCTCTTCTCATCAATATCCCACCATTTAGAAGTCCAGCCTGGTGAACCTTCTCTGGGCTTCCTCCAATGCAACGACATTTTCCCTCCAGATAGGGGACCAAAACTGATCACAGTATTCTGATTGGAGTCCTCTATAGTTATTACAAGCCTTCCCTATTTTTATTCTCCATTCCCTTTGGAATCAAAGCCAGCATTCCATTTGCCTTCTCTGTGTCCTGTTGGTCCTGTATTCTGAAATTTATACACAATAATTCCCAAGTTACTGCATGGTGTAGCTTTGTGCAATTGATCTGAAACCAAGAAGTGACAGCAATAATCAGGAAAGTGCTGGAATGTATGGCAAATGATGTGCCATATATGATAACTGCACACTTAGAAACCTATGGAAAAAGCACAGTCCATAAGACCATCATTCATAGGAGTAGAATTAGGCCATTCGGTCCTTTGGGTCTATTCCACTATTCGATTATGGCTAAATTGTTTCTCAACCTCATTTTCTCACTTATTCCCTGTCACCTTGATCTCCTTACTCATCAAGAAAACCTGGCTATCTCTGAGTTAGATACACTGAATCGCTGAGCATCCACAGCCCCATGATGCACTGAGTTCCATTGATCCATCACCCTCGAGCTGAATAAATCTCTATTCTAAAGGGTCGTCCCTTCACTCTGATGCTGTGCCCTTGGCCCCTACTCTCTCCTCTCGTGGAAACATCTTGCCTACGTCCACTCCATCCAGGCCCCTCAGTGTTCTGTAAGATTGAATGAGATTCTGCCGCCGCCTCTGAAACCAAATCCTCTACCCATGCTAAGCATGTTATTCTGAAATGGAAATTTCATTTCACACCCTCTGCTGGATTTATTTTTCTGTCTGGCTGTAAACAGCAGAGTTTCACCATTACCTTCCCATCTGTAATTCCCTGGAGAAGGTGGTGGTGAGCTGCCTTCCTGACTCATCACAGACCTTTGGGTGTAGGGACAGACACAGTACTAGGAGGATGGAGTGTGGCTTGGAGGGCACCTTGGAAATGCTGGTGTTCCCATGCACCTGGAGCTCCTGTCCTCCCAGGGAATAGTGGGTCTAGGTTTGTGAAGGGCTGCTGAAAGAGCATTCCTGAGTGACCTCAGAGCTGCTTGTAGATCTTTTATTCCTTCATTCATTCATGAACTTGAGCTTTGTTGGCTGAGCCAGCATTTATTGTTGATTACGAGTTGTCCCTGAGAAGGTGGTGGTGAGCTGCCTTCCTGAGCCACTGCACCAGCCGTTGGAGCTGTTGATATCTGTGTACCCTCCAGCAGGCGCTACAACACTCCTCACGTCTGTAACCGTATACAGACAATGCAGCTCACCCTTTCATATCTGACATCCTCTCCGCCATATAAATCTGACAGTTGCTCGCAATATCTCACCTCCTCCATTCCCATCTGTGCTAGAGATCACTAAAATTTCTTTCTTCTTGTTTAAACCTCTCCCTTTTTTAAATTTGTAACACCTTCAGTTTTGTTACTCTCCATATAACTGCAATTAATGATAGCATAGGTTCGCTTCCTAAATTTCTAATTACAATGGTTGCCTGTGCTAAATTGGCAATTTTGTTCCTCCTTATCCATCTCAGGACTTCCAGCCCCTACAATCCCACTATTTGGAATGCTCCCTTCTCTGCACTTCCTCATGTTCTGGGGGTCCTTGAAAACCACCAGTGCCCCAAAGGTTTATATTCCCCCCAGTTACTGCAAGTCTTCTGACTCTGTCACATCCAACAGTCTCCACTACCATACAACACTTGCTGGCTGTCAATTTGTTTTTGTTGAAGTCTACACATCTCTGTAAGCAGCTCAGAAAAAGTCATTTAGACTCTACAAAGCTCCATCATGAACAAGCCACCATCTCTCTAATCCCTTTGCCTTCTTCAATGTCTGAAACTCTCACTGCATCTTCCAGTAACGTTCTTGAGTTGATGCAGGTCTGCCTAGCTCCCCAGATAACCTGTTCCATCCCATATAGCTCGCTCAATCACTGTAACACCCTCTGCTCTGTCTAATCCTCCTCTTTTCCGCTGTCTTCCAGGCACAACAGCGATCCTATAAGAGAGCAATGCGGAATGGAATGTTATAAATCTAAGCTGAGGCTTGAGGCCTACCATCGCGTGGTAGTCACAGAGGCAGGGAACCTGAGAGTGAGCAGCACAGAGCGGGAGAATATTAATCAGCAGCGAGGATCGGGGCCGACTGGGTCTTGGAGTTGGAGAAGCAGCAGAGCAGGAGGCTTGAAATCAGCACCGAGTCACAGAGGGAGTGACCATATGAGGGAGCAACTTGGAGCAGGACATGAGGCTAACATACCTGGGAGTTCAGAGGCAGCAAAGTGGGAGGATGGAAATCAGCACTGAGGATCGAGGCCTAATTGTGCCTGGGAGTCACAGAGACGGTGACCCTGTGAGGGAGCGGATTGGAGTGGGAGCTGGAGGGTTACACATCCCTGGGAGTCACAGAGACGGTGACCCTGTGAGGGAGCGGATTGGAGTGGGAGCTGGAGGGTTACACATCCCTGGGAGTCACAGAGACGGTGAC
>NW_025214506.1:7199-14432 GCF_004010195.1 Chiloscyllium plagiosum | reverse complement strand
GTCAGGAAAGTGAAGAAGATGTCAGTGTTTCTGTAATTCCAGGATAGTGGGGTTACGAATGTCAATGTGTCTGCAGGCCATTCGTTTGGGGGACAGTGAGCAGTCAAAGGTCATGTCCATGTTGGTAGGAATGACCTGGGTAGGAAGGGTGGAGTGGTCTGGGAGTCAGAATTTAGGGAGCTTGGGAGATGGTTAGCAAGCGGGACCTCAAATGTAGAAATCCTTGGAATACTCCTCGTGCCGTGTCCAAGTGAGAATAGACCTCAGAGTTTTAGATCGATGAAAGTGTGACTGGAGCGATGGTGCAGCAGAAAGGGCTTCAGCCTCCTGGGACATTGGGACTGGGTCTGGGGAAGGCTGCAACTGTACAAGCTGGATGGGCTAACATGACAGAACTGGGACTGAATTTCTTACCGGGTGTTTGGGAGGGATTGAAAATAACTTGGTGTGTGCTTAGGATCCAAAAAGGAATAGTGTACGAGACTACCAGGATTCTCAAAATAATGGGAGATACAGTTGGTACTAATTTACAACAACAAGTTTAACAGTGGAAGATGGAGTAAGAAAGAAAACCTGAATCTGAGGTACTCTGCATGGACGTGAATACTCCGAGTGTGCGGAGTTACAGATGCAGTTTGGTGTGTGGAAATCTGATGGACTGATCACCCATAGCTGGCTCAAGGATGTCAGGACTGGGTGTTAAATATTGATGGGTATAAAGGATTCCAAAATGATAGAAGGGAAGGGAAAGAATGAAGGTAGAAGTATTGGTTTAGATTAGCATTAGTTAAGGAGTCCAAGAGAAAGAGGATTGTTCAAGGACAGAATTAATTTGGCTGGAGCTACAGAACAAAAAGTGTACAATTAAACTGTGAGGTACAGTCTGTCGGCCAGAAACTATTGGAAATGATGGAGAGAATAAATAGGCAGGGTCATTTCAGCGCGATGATAATACTACAGATTGGTTATACGGAGAAAATTAATTTATCCAGATATATACAGGGTTACTGGTGGTGCAGGTCATGAGGGGCCAGTATCATTGGATTATATGGAGGAGAGATCACTGCAGGAGTATGTGTTCAGCCCAAGAGAGCATGTACAGTTGGACCTGTTCCTTGGGAAAGAGGTGGGGCAAGTGGATCCAGGGTCGGTATGAGATGGTTTTGGGGCGCATTTTATTGTAAAGTTCAAGATGATGGTAGAGAATGATATGCAATAATTGAGAGTGA
Organism: Chiloscyllium plagiosum; assembly: GCF_004010195.1. Taxonomy (NCBI): domain Eukaryota; kingdom Metazoa; phylum Chordata; class Chondrichthyes; order Orectolobiformes; family Hemiscylliidae; genus Chiloscyllium; species Chiloscyllium plagiosum. Next base: position 13,203 of record NW_025214506.1, on the reverse strand, counting down.
GAAACATTAGTTGATTGAGAGCAGTCTTCAATGGGGCAACGATGAAACTGGGTACTTTTCAACAAGGCCAGTGAAATGGTAGCTTTAAATGGTGTGAACCAGGTCAGATGGAGCTGGGATTATGGAGCTGGGGCTGCAGTGTGACCATGACTGAGAACTGGATAATCAAAGGTTTTCCCAATTTCTACAGGAAGGATAAATATGCCAACACAGTGAAGTAGTATTGTGTATAAAGGATGGGATCAGTATTATTGTGATGATCGTCAATTCACACACTGCTCCTACCCTGTCCTTACCCCTCAGCCCTGCATATTGATCCTATCAGATGTTGGTAACCTTTGAAAACATCAGAAAATAGCACAGTATAGAGGAGTTCACCCTGTCCACTGTCGATATTGGACAAGATGTAACGTTGTTTGTTAAAGCCATAGTTCTGTCTCCTCGGACAGTGTAGGACTTCAGGTGCAGAACCCGGCAGCTTTTTAAAATGGTTTGAGAGTTTCTGCCTCTATCCCGCTTCCATGTGTGACTCTCAGATCCCGACCATACTCTGGGTGAAATAACAACTTTCCTCACCACTACTTTAATCTTTCAACAATTACATTAAAATTTCGCCGCTGGTAACTGAGCTCTCCAACAGGAACAAGGTATTCTCTCCCTTTCTACCCAGGACCCTGACAATATGTGCACCCCAATCAAATCTCCTCTCAGCATCCTCCTTTCCAATCTTTCCCCATAACTGCACTTCCACTGTCACAGGGTGAAGAATCTCCTCTGTACCCTCTCCACTCCAATTCCATCCTTCCATGTACCAAACTGCACACAGAGCCCAAGCTGTGACTGAACTCATTATTTATACAGTTCGTGCATAAGTTTCCTGCTCTGAAATTCTGCACTTTGGCTGATACAGGAAATGGTGCCATTTGCTCCATTAAAGAGATTATTAATGTTTCCAGCTACCTTCGTTTATCTGCCCACACTGACCATTCTCTCATTTATTGTCCATTCCTCACTATTGTTGATGTCCCTAAATGCCTTGCCTTGGGTTGTTTGCTCCATTCTCCTGGATCCTTCAGTTTCTGTTTTTAAACAGTCTGCCATGGAATCTCTCATCAAATCCTAGTAAGTCACATGCAGTTACAGGTTACTGCTTCAAACCGACACAGTCAGATTAATTACACACGATCTTCCTTGCACAAATCCATACCGACTATCCTGGAGCCCCTGGGACTTCCTCAGTGACCGTTTATCCACTGTCTCAGAATTCCAGCAGCGACCTATTCAGTCAGTCCCTTGCTCCACATTAAACAAAGTTGCAGTGTTAGCCGTTCTCCAGGCCTCCGGCACCATCCCTGCATCCAGGGAGGATTGAATAATGTAGTTAAATGTAAGGCAGGGGATTTTCCTCGGCTCCTTTTAACAGTCTGGAAAATTGTTTTACCCCTTTTTGAGGATTTGAATCCCCTGTATAATTCTCCGCTTCAAGTTTGTTGCCCCCAATCTTTCACATTTCATCCCCATTTTGGTTCAAACAGACAGAGGCCTAAACCATCTTATGATTTGGTCAAGTCTCATTTTAGTCGGGTTTCGTGGAGGGTTTCTTTCCACAAGGTGAAGTGCATTTTCTCATGATACCATGCCCAATCTGCTTCATTAACTACCCTCCCTGGCCGCGTGGTCTTCCTCACATCTGACAATAACGCGATGATTTTACCCTTTGTCATAACAACTGCCCTCGGTCTGGATATCCCAGAATGGCCTCCCTCTTCCAGGAGCCATCTTTAAAAAAACATTATACTCTTGGACTGTCAAGTCGAAACTGGCCTGGAAATGGCAGAGGGGGTAAAACTGGGGCTCCACTTTGTGGACAAGCATCTGGGGTTCTGGTTGATGGCATGGTGCAGGAGAGGGACATTATCTTCCTCCAGGACTGGCAGGGGAGGCCATGGCACCTGGCCCTGCCAGCTTGATTCGAGGCTGACCCCTGAATCAGTGAGGTGCCAGCCTTCCGGGTGAATGCCCAGCAGTGTAGGAAGGAAATCAGTGACCTTCTCAACTCCACTAGGGTAAGTGCCACCATCTGCACTTTGTGACCTTGCCCCCTCTCTCTCTCTATCTCTCTCTTTCTTACTGCACCCACCTCCCACCAAGTCTCATGTTCTCCCACTCTCACTGAATGCAGCACCTTCTCTCGGTCTCTCTCTAACCTCTTCCCTGTGCCTCTCTCCAACTCTGCCTGGTGTCTGTGCTGCCTACTCCCTCACTCAGGACACCTCGCTACCTTTCCCCCAACTGTCCCAGCAGTAACAACTTTACCAATTACTTTTTTCTCCCTTAATACATCTTGCTAATTTTCACATATTAGAAGGAACCATCCCACACTAGAGTAGAATGAGCCAAGAGGGATAGGGGTCTCCTCAATATTCATGTCCGCACCCCCTAACAGGGGAGTGATCCTGACCCGAACAACCACGAGAAGTTGACCGACCGTGTCCAAGCTCCTGGACTGGGATCTGAGACTCCCCGACTCACTGTGCTGGGCACCGTGACTGACTGTGGACAATGGTATTAAGCTTCCTGCTTTTGTGTCTCTGCTAAACAACAAGACACTACAGCAGGCGGGTGAGCCTGGTAGCTCTGGCTGAGCGGAAACGCTGTTGAGGGCAGGGTAAGGCAAGGCAATAATTCGGTGAGCATTCAAGTCAGCTCAAAGTGAGTGAGTATGGACACACAGTGAGCAACTCAGAGGGACTGGCCATGAGCTGGGTGTTTGTCCCTGAGCACAGTGTCCTTGCAGCAGCATTGAGTGTGTACAAACACGGAGTGAGCAGCCCGGAGCGACAATCCATGAGCTGGGTGTGTGATCTTGAGCACAGTGTCCTTGCAGCAGCATGGAGTGTGTATAAACATGGAGTGAGCAGCCCAGATGGACAAGCCATGAGCTGGGTGTGTGATCCTGAGCACAGTATCCTTGCAGCAGCATTGCAGTGAGAGTTGTCAGTGCACCCTGAGCTGCAGCATTGAAGTACAGAAGTGTACTGTCAGTGGTTTGGAGATGTGCTGGGACATCATGGTGACTTTGACATATGTCAGATGACAGCATTGGTGGGTGTGTAGTACATGCAGCTTCGGTCTGTGCAGTGTCACCTGAGTTGCCGGTGTCCAAGACAGAAGGCCACAGGAGCGAGGGTCATGATGGCGTCACCAGGTACCAGCTCTAACATTCATGTCAAATTCTCCATATTGAGTTTCCCCACAGTGGGATGGAGGACATGATCCTGCAATTTAGTGAGGAGAGATCTGCATGAATGTGGCTGCTGTATAGTTATTTAATCAGCAATTGGTCACTATCTTGCTGAAATCTTGTCTTGAACTGTACAGAACAGGAACAGGCCGTTCCCCCCCTCCCAAGTTGCACTGATACTTGATGCCTTTAGAAGTTATAAAATGTTGTATATCATTATATTCCCTGCTAACTCATGTCCATGCCAGGATACCTTCATTGCTGTTGTATCTTCTTCTGCAGCCTCCTTTATCAGTGCATTCCGGGCATTTCACATTCTGTCTGGAACAGAGGGAAAAAAAAAAACTTGCTTCTCATAGCTCCTTTAAACGTTTCCCCATTTACCTAAAACTTATGTCTAGGTGAAAGTGAGGACTGCAGATGCTGGAGATCAGAGTTTGAAAGTGTGGTACTGGAAAAACACAGCAGGCCAGGCAGAATCCGAGGAGCAGGTGAATCGACGTTTCGGGCATAAGCTCTTCTTCAGGAATCATTCCTGAAGAAGAGCTTATGCCCGAAACGTCGATTCTCCTGCTTATCCGATGTTGCCTGGCCTTCTGTGCTTTTCCAGCACCACACTTTTCAACTCTAAAACTTATGCCACCTAGCAATTAATATTTCTACTCTGGGGGAAAAAAAAGTCTCCAACTGTCTATTCTATCCATACCTCTCATAATTTTGTAAACCTGTAACAGGTTCCAATATCTTCCAAACCAGACAACATCCTAGTAAATGTTTTTCAAACCCTCTCCAAACATCGACATCTTTTTGCTGATCTGGTAATCAGTCCTGCACACAATATTCTAACTGATGTCGAAATATAGTTCTATTCAGCTGCAACATGACATGACAATGTTTCCTGTGTTGCCACTTTCAGGGAACTATAGGCCTGTATGCCCAGATCCCTTCAATGTTGAAGCTACTTAGAGGTCTTTCATTTATTGTATATTTCTCTCCTGCAGCAGATGTTCTCAAAGGTATCAACTCGCAATTGCCCACTTTAAATGACATCTGCTTTTTCTCCATCCAAGTCTCCAGCTCACGTATATCCTGCTGCATCATCTGCCAATCATCCTGACAATCTACAACTCCCCCAATCTATTCACGCATATCCAGACAGAAAACAAAAACATCCTTCCACCACTACTGACTGCTATGGCCAAGCAGTTCTCTGCCTATGTTACTGACTGACCGCTGATCCTATTTCACCTCACCTTCTGTATGAGCCTGCTATAAGGAACCAAATCAAAGGCCTTGCAGTGGTCCAGATGGCCAACATCCTGCCCCATGCCCTCATCAATCACTTTTGCCATTTTCTCAAAATATTTATTCACGTTTGCGAGTCACATTTTTCCCCACACAAAACCATATTGCCCATCGTGAATAAGTCCATACCTTTCCAAATGTGGGTCACTCCTATCACTAAGAATCTCCAATATTTTCCTTACCACTGATATAAGGCTCACCGAACTGAAATTTCTGGAATTATCCATTTTGCCCTTCTTCAACCAAGGAACAACATTGGCTTTTTTCCAGTTCTCTGGAACCTCTGCTGTCTCTGAAGAGCAAACAAAGTGTGCGCACAAGGTCTCAGCAATTTACTCCCTCGATCCCCTCAGTATTCTGTGATTAATCCCATCATTTCCTGGAGACTTGTCGACCTTAATATTTTTCAAAAAACCCAACACAGCCTCCATTTTCAATATCAAAATGACATCGGGTATCAGCATTTCCATCTTTTGACTCACCACCCACCATGTCCTCCTACTTTGTGAATACCAATACAAAGTATTTATTAAAACCTAACTCCCTTCCTCCAGCTCCACGCATTAATTCCCTCCTTTGTCCTTGATTGGGCGTACTCTTTCCTTGGCTACTCTGTTCCTCCTGATAAACTGCTTTGGCATTTTCCTTAATCCTGTTTATAAAGACATTGCATCGTGCTTTTTCATCCTCCCAACTCTTTTTCTTGACCTTTTTCCTGTCTTTTATCATGTTTTTCGAGGCTTCTGAGTGTTTTCAGTTCCCAAACTCTTAGATGTGCTTCCTTTTCCTTTTTGACTGAACTGACGATTTCTCTTGCCATTAAACTTTTCCAAATCTTGCCACCCTTACCACCCTGTCTCCATGACCAGATCTCACATCCCTGAATATAGTAACATTGAGAAGAGTCTGATGGGCTTCTCAGACAATTCTCCCAGATTCATCACTATAGCCCACATTGTTGATGTCCTTTAAGCTTTAATTGAAACTCAGAACCATATACAAACCTTTGACAGTTTCTATTGCTTGCCTTTTATATTCCTTATTTTACTTTTCCTTCTCTGGTCTGAAAAGAAATCTGCTAAAGATGACTTGATATTTCTTGACAGCATCATTTCACAAACACTGTTTGCTTTCTAAGTGCGTTTAGATCTCACCCCTCTACATTCCGCATTCCTCTCAGCATTCTGTAGTATTGCGTTCCCATTGTGTGATGTGGGGTTTCCTGTTCTGTCTTTATATTCCTTGATTTGAAGGGGGCTCTGGATTTAGCTGCCTGACCCTTTTCACTTTATGAGAACACATTTTCTTGGAACCACTTTAATCTCCTCTCAGACTACCTGCCACAGCTCTCATTCTGATTTATCTTCTAGTTACTTGTTTCTGTTTACTTCAAGAAATAAAGCTAGACAATGTCTTCTTTGTCCAGCTTTGTCCTTTACAATACTTATGTTAAAA
>NW_025214506.1:1094-2494 GCF_004010195.1 Chiloscyllium plagiosum | reverse complement strand
GATGGCATGAAAAGAGTGTGGAGTGGTGGTTGTCAGGGGAATCAATGCTGGGATAATCCTGTCCAGACTCTGCCACGGGGTCAACAATCCGAATACTGGAATTGAGGTGGTCCTGGTCCTTATGAGGGCGTCCCTGGGGTAAAGGAGCTGTGGGATGACGTTGTGAGGCTGGGAGGGCCTGCTCCTGATGGCCTCTTTTGGATATGCGGTAATCAGGCATATTCCAAACTGCCCATGGGATGGGCTGGGGTATGCTTCCTGGGTCTAATACGACCTGAATTCTTCCTATTACTCCGGGAGGAAGGCGATGGTTTGGGAGTTAAACTCTTTGACTCCCTGCGTAGGTCGCCAAGGGATATCCAAGTCGGTGATTGGGGGGATGAATGGCCACCGGCCCGTATTATTGAATACTACGGGCCTGCTACATGGGCACAGGACGGATTATGGGGATACCGTACTCCTATCTATATGTTAAATCGAATTATCAGGCTCCAAGCAGTCGTAGAGGTCATTACTAATCAGACCGACCTGGCCCTGGAGTTGCTGGCTAAGCAGCAGAATCAGATGAGGGCTGCTATATACCAAAACCGGCTTGCCTTGGATTATCTGTTGGCCTCGGAAGGGGGCGTGTGCGAGAAGTTTAACCTGACTAACTGCTGTTTGAAAATTGACGATAATGGTAAAGCGGTTTTGAAGATTTCCGATAAAATTCGGAAACTGGCCCATGTGCTGGTTCAATCCTGGCGTACTTTTGGTAGCATCGGATGGTGGGATGGTCTCTTAGGTGGAAGTTGGTGGCGCACGGTGTTACTGGTGGCTGGGGGGGAGGGCGTAATGCTTTTACTCATCTTACCCGGCCTGACCCCCTGTGTTCAATCTTTAATCCAGAAAAATATTTCCCAACTCCAGGCAGTGGCGATACCCCAACATGGAACGCAGGAACTTAAGGTGCTGTTGCTGCGAAAGACCAAGGATTTCCCGGGCCCTTGATGGGTGGAGGCTTATCTTTGTCATGCACATCCTAAAAAAAGAAAAGGTGGAATTGTGAGAGACGATTTCGGTACAAACAATTGAGATGTGCATGACCCCAGAGTCTAAGGGGAATAGAGCCATAGGAGTAGGGTAAAACATGCTTCTCTGTAATAAAAGATGAGACATCTGCTGCTACGGGTTGATAAGACCACTCACATTGACAGAATCGAAAAACAAGTCCTTGATTGATAGGACCACTAACTCTGACAGAGAAGAATAAGTCCTTGACTGATAAGACTACAGGGTAGAAAAACAACTCGGGAAACGTCTGCTGCAGACTTTGTGATAAGGGATGGAAAAATACTGACTGTTTAGAATGTGAACCTCGTGACTCTTTAGAGCCACAGAGGGGAGGGACTTGTCCTGTA
>NW_025214506.1:0-474 GCF_004010195.1 Chiloscyllium plagiosum | reverse complement strand
TATTCATTCAGTGTCTCCCCAATATCTTCAGCCTCCACACGTGACTTCCCACTACTATCCTTGACTGGTCCTATTCCTACCCTAGTCATTCTTTTATTCCTGACATACCTATAGAAAGCCTTAGGGTTTTCCCTAATCCTACCAACTAAGGACCTTTCATGTCCCCTCCTTGCTGCTCTTAGCTCTCTCTTCAGATCCTTCCTGGCTACCTTATAACTCTCAATCGCCCCAATTGAACCTTCATGCCTCATCTTTACATAAGCCGCCCTCTTCCATTTAACAAGGGATTCCAATTCCTTATTAAACCATGGCTCCTTCACACGACCTTTTCCTCCCTGCCTGACCGGTACATACTTATCAAGGACACTCAATAGTTGCTCCTTGAACAACTTGATGTTAGTGTACTGAACAGAGGCTAAAGTAAATTTGTGAGGGCGAAGGAAAGATCGTGGTGACAGTGAGAGAGGAAGATGG
>NW_025214505.1:40504-45000 GCF_004010195.1 Chiloscyllium plagiosum | reverse complement strand
GGAAATAACAGGTCTATTGATGATTAATATCAGTATGTTACTGTATCGTGTCTTCAGTTACCACTTTACCCTTTCATTCTTGTCCCCCACAGCAGTCTGCAGGGTAATTTATATCTGACTGCTGTCGATCTTGATTTATATCTTTGATGCATTGTCTTCTTCACATTTGATCTACTTGGCGTGATTTGCTTCCAGAAGTTCCAATGTATTGCACAAAAAAAATAGCAGTAACGTTTACAGTAACCTTTTTTGGGGGTCTAACTTTATTAAAGGAAATGCCAGTTTTTTTTTTTAATTCACACCTCGTCAAATATTTCATCAGGTGCAGTGGAGCGGTCGTCAAACACCTTCACCTGCAGAAATAGCATTTGGTTGGTGTTACACGGCCTCAGTCGATTGGTTTCCATTTTGTCTGATCATCCTGTTTAATTCAATGAAAGTATGACGTATTTTAGTGGCCAATAGAACTCTTTGAGGACTCCAGTATCGACGGAGTGAGAATCATAGCAATTGGGAGACTGAGAATGGAAGGAAACTCATCATTTTACTTCTATCTGTGACAGTAAGTTTAATATTGCGTTGTTCACAAATTCTGTCAGTGTTGTAATTAACATGTTACTATGCCCTATTTAATGCGAGGGTAACTACAAAGGCCCTAGTTATATCTCAGTGAAACACGAGAATTCATTAAGATTAGAGTGGTGCTGGAAAAGCGCAGTAAGTCAGACAGCAGCCAAAGAGCAGGAAAATCAAAGTTTTGGGCAAGTGCCATTCATCAGGGATGTGGCAAGGAGCCACTGTGGTGGAGAGATAAATGGGAGTGGGATGGGCCTGGGGCGAAGGTAGCTAAGAGTACAATAGTTGAATTGAGGTGCGAATGAAAGTCATATATCAGAGAGGAAGGTGGAGCGGGTCGGTGGGAAGAAAGTTTGGCAGGTAGAACAGATGATGAGGATGGTGCTGAGCTAGCAGTTTGGAACTGCGGTAAGGTGCGGAGATACTAAATGTGGAAGCTGGGGAAGTTCACACTGATGCCTTGGCATTGAGGTGGTCTGAGGCGGAAGACGAGGCCTTCTTCCCCAGGCTTCGGGTGGAAAGGGAGTAGTGGTGGAGGAGGCTCAGGAACTGCCTGTCCTCGGCAGAGTGCGAGGGAGAGTTGAAATATTCGGACCCGGCTTGGTCGGGTTGATTGGTGCCGGTGTCCCGGAAATATCCCTTCGAGCACTTTGTGAGTAAGCATCCTGTCTACCCAATGCAAAGGAGGCCACATCAGGAGCAACAGATGCAACACATGACATTTGTGGAAGTGCAGGTGAAACTTTGATGGATGTGGAACGCACCTGTTGGACCTCGGATGAAGATGAGTGGGGAGGTGTGGGCGCAGGTTTTGCAATTCCTGCGCTGGCAGTGGAATGTGCTAGGAAGGGAGGGTTTGTTGTTGGGGGCGTGGGCCTGAATATGCAGTCACGAAGGGACTCCAAACCCTTCCTATTCATATACCCATCCAAATGCATCATAAATGTTACAATTGTACCAGCCTCCACTACTTCCTCTGGCAGCTCATTTCATATACGCACCACCCACTGTGTGAAAGAGTTGCTCCTTAGGTCTCTTGTGGATCTTTACACGCTCACCCTAACCAAGACCCTGTAGTTCTGAACTGCCCGAATGCAAGGAAAGGACCTGGGTAGTTTTTGCCCTGCCCGTCATAATTATGTAAACCATTATAAGGACACCGCTCAGCCTCTGCAGATTTAATGATTCTTCCCAGCTTCTATCTTTTCGGCTCTCTTTCAAAATACGAGATTGTACTAGTAGGTGTATGTCTTATCATGAAGTTGCGTTTCTCTTTGGATACGTTGAAAGTGATCTCAACATAAATACTGATTAATAATTTGACATTTTGTGCCGGTTTTAATTGGGCACAACAATCAGTAACTATCTAACCTCTCCTTCTTTTATGTAAGTCGTGAGAAATCACACAGTTTCCTTTAACGCTTTATTTCAGAATCTGAAGGACAGATTCTGATATTAATACCCACGTGACATCATAAAATTACAGAATAAGCAAAGAAACGCATGGTTTTCATTCAGTTGTGTTGCAGAAGGAGGCTATTTGGTCCTCTTTGTGTAAGTGGCGTCTCTGTCATACCAGTTCATTCTCTGCAATTAAAACATTAAAGATGGAAATTTTTTATCGCTCAATTGATTTGTGAGATCATTGCTTGCTGATGTTTTCATCACACTAGTGGATAGAGTCGTCGAATTCACTGCTACACATCGCATCAAGTAATCCTGAAGTATGTATGCTATTGCTAATTTTGCAGTAGTGTAACGTGTATATTATTGATTGTTGTGCCAAACATACGAACATAGGTGAATAGTATTTTCAACTCCCGAGCAGCAACATTATCTACTTGACAGCGTTATTCATGCTACTTCATTTCTTTATATTTATTTCCAGCTCTGATTTGCTAGGAAGTGATTGATTCCATCTTTAAAAGCATAAAAATATATTGGAAAAACTATGATCTGAGACGATTGCAATTTGACGTCTTCTGGCGTAAGGGAAGTCAGTTTTGATACTAATTATCTGTTTATGTAGAATATACCACAACCCATCCGTCCATAGTGCGATTTTCATGTTTTAGCTTGTAACCGCTTTGTCATTGTCTTGTGGGTTTTCTTAAACTCCGTTTCCTCTGCAGAGAGATTTGCTTCAGAGAATTGAGCTCTTTCCTCAAGCATGAAAGGTCATCCCTGAAAGTATGGCATTGCCGTAACTTGCAGATGCAAGTCATTTCACCCAACAAGTTTCCATCTCCACCCGAGGAGCACGACACTCCATTCCAGTAAACGAACATTTCGATAGTTAATCCACCTGAAACACCATGCTACTGTTTAATTGTGCAAGTCCAGTTCACATAAATTGCACGTCACTGGAGTACAGGAGAAAGCAGAACATCCAGAGAATCTACAAACTCCACAAACTCTGAGGCGAGAATCAAAACTTGCAGTCGTGCCCATAACTGCACTATTGCAACCTTATTTTTGACACTTCTTCTTTCCAAAATGTACACATACTCAATTTGCATCTTTTTGGCTCAAACGAATTTAATGTCAAAATAACTAACACAAGTATTAACATAGCTCCCTTGATGTACTTTCATGACGATGTGTTTCAGTTACTATGAAACAACGTGGTATCTTGTGAACGTGCCAGTTCGTCTCCGTCATTTCTTTCCCATTCATTCAGCAGACGAGGTTGTGGTTGATGAGGTCATCATTTATGGCCAATCTGTAACTGCCAAGAAGCCAGTTATCAATCAACTACATTGTTGTGGGTCTGGATTCACATGCATGCCAGGGCAGGTAAAGATAAAAGTATCCCTCTCTCGAGACCATTCCTCACACAGAATTTTGTCCTGAATACTGATAATTGGTTCATGAATCTATTAAAAACTTAATTCCAGATTTTTGAAATAAGTTTTAACTTTCTGCAGGAATTCCAGCTTTGCGTCCCCAGAATTCTGCCTGCGTCTCTGCATTAACTATCCAAATATAATACCACCATGCCATCACCTCTCCCTTATCTCGGGTTATTGTTTCCTAATACTTGGGTCTCTTCTCTATACATGACAACACCAACAACTAAAGAGAAGCTTGTTCTCAGCTGTTCCTTTACCGTCATCTTTACCAATCCATTAAAATCTGCTGCGATTATTATTTAAAAATCTTTGTGACACATTTCTGCCAACGTTACCTTTCACACTACAACGACAGATCCACTATGTCCCAGAAATTATTCGTGATTAATGATTTTGTTCAACTTCAACACAGTCAATAGATTTTAAAAGAACATTCACGGGCATTTCCAGAACTTCTGCTTTTTAAAATATCTCGTGCTGCGTTCACTTGCACTGACAGTGTCGAAATGGCAGAGATTCCGCATTATTGGAATAAAATAATAGTTTATAAGTGAGCTTGCATATTGTACTGAATGCCATCAAATCGGAATAGGGTTGCAAAATCGAGATGATTTTCAATCTTAAAACTTGGTCATCGGTAATGAGAGGACTTTGTTTTTTAAAAGGCCCTTTGCTGGACAGCGATCTATTCTGATGAATGCATCGCATTCTCATGTCACTACTTTCTTCATTATCATTAATTGGGTGACATGAACGTGCATGAGTCGCTGAACATGACACATCAAAACACAAGAAGCAAATAAAACTGCTGCAGAGTAACATTTGACCCTTCAAACCTTCGTGGATCCACATCCACTGTCTAAATCTGTCACCGATTTTCTAAGAGTCTGTGTCACATCGGTCCCAGCCCAGTCATGCATCTATCCAGGTGCGTCTTGAAAGATATTATCTTGCTCGCCGCTGTCACTTCCACTGACAACGCATTTTAGGCATCCATCACCTTCTGTGTTTCGAAAATTCCATGCATATCTCCCCTAAACGTTGCCCCTGTCACTTTGAACCCATGAC
>NW_025214505.1:26306-28756 GCF_004010195.1 Chiloscyllium plagiosum | reverse complement strand
AAAATAAAAATAATGAATGCTTGTAACAACTATAGAGGACTCCAATCAGCCCACAGTGTGAATACTGTGAACAGGTTTGGTCCCCTATCTGGAGGGAAAATGTCCTTGCATTGGAGGCACCAGGCTGGTCTTCAAAATGGACGGATATTGATGAGAAGAGGTGGAGAAGGTTGAACTTGCAGTCGTTAAGATTTAGAATGAGGCAAAAGTATTGATAAAACCGAAGATGTTTGTGTTCTTACACATTCTGTCATATTCTGTACTGAGACATTGTTCCCCTGATCAAGGATCTGTAACCGGAGATAAAGGGGAATACAGACTCAGAGAAGCTAACAGAGAAAAGCTGAGTTGTAGAGACTGGAGGATGTAACAGAGTTCTGGTGGTTTGAGATCACTATTGGTGGTTAGAGATCAGATAGGTTGTCGAGCTGAAAGATGTCAAGGTGAGTTACAGGATTATCAGTCCTGAAGGAGTTACAGAGATAGGGAGGAATATAGGGACTACAGATTACACAGATAGGGTTGTCATTGGAGCTACAGAGACGCGGGTGGGGGGTTAGTCGGGACTGGAGATTACACAGATAATGGTGGTAATTGGAGCTACAGGAGATACCGAGACTGGAAGGGTTGACGAGATTGGAGATTACACAAATAAAGGTGGTATTTGCAGCTACAGAAGTTTTCAGAGAAAGGGAGGGTTGTAGGCACTGGAGATTAGACAGATTGAATGGTATTTGGAGCTACAGGCGTTTATAAAGAAGGGAGGATTAGACAGACTAGAGATTACACAGATTGGGGTGGTAGTTGGAGCTACACGAGTTTATAGAGAAAGGGAGGAATGAACGGACTGAAGATTACACAGATAGGGGTGGTATTTGGAGCCGCAGGAGTTTATAGAGAAAAGGAGGATTGGGCGGACTGGAGATTACACAGATTGGGGTGGCATTTGGAGCCGCAGGAGTTTATAGAGACCGGGAGGATTGTCGGTGCTAGGAAATACACTGACATGGACAGTAGTTGGAGTTGTAGGAGTGAGTGAGATAGGGAGGGGTGAAGGGGTTGGATCAGTTCACACAGCCAGGGAGAAGTGTGGGGATTGGAGGATCCAGAGGTACTGAGGGTTGTAGGGCTGCAGGAGTTCAGAGAGCTAGAGAGGACTGTGAAGGCAGGTTTGCAGCATTCCCATCAGTTACACAGGGATGTGGAGTGCTGTTCTGGAGGAGGATACAGAAATCAACAGGGTTGCAGTTACTGGAAGATATTACAAAGACTGTGCTTTAGTATTTGAGGAGGTTACATCGACAGGATGCATTGAGGAGTTGGAGGCTGCTACAGGTGTTAAACATGTCACAAGGGATTAATAACCTTACATCGATCGGGGGTTTGGAAACTCTGGAATAAACAATTAGAATTGCAGTAACTGAAGAATATCACAGAGATGGGCAGTAACATATGGGTTAGAGGAGTTATACCATGAGATGAGCTGTATTCAATGGAGTCAGGAAAGATACAGGGAGATCTGAAAGGAACACAAGTGATCAAAAGGACAGTGAGGCTTCTCGTTGTAGAATTGGGGTAGTTTACACAGACAGGGAGTATTTTATGGAATGGTGCTATTTACAGAGATTATGAAGTTGTATAGAATTGAGGAACGAACAGAGATGTGGAAGGCTGTAGTTAATGATGACATTTGCTGATGTCGGATGCTGACGTTCTGGAAATTATATGGACCGGAAAGCTGGATAATCTGTCAGAGTTTACAGAGACAGGAACAGCAATAGAGCCTGGAGACACTAACACAGATAGGGAGCATTGCACACACTGGAGGAGGTTTCTGCTTTAGGGCTGGTTGAAGGGGAGTGTAACATTTACATAGATAGAGGTGTAAGAGTTGGAGAAGGTTATGGAGATGATTAGATTGGTGGGGAGACTGGAGGAGCTGACATTGACAGGGCGGGTGATAGCGACGGGAGGATGTTACATCGATAGTAAGTCTTGTAGAAACTGAGTGGGAGAGTCAGATGCATTGGGGTTCTTTCCACAGATCGTGGGCGTTACAGGGACCTGAGAGGATTGCGCAGATCGGGAGGATTGGAGGATGTCCACATTTTCAGAATGTTTCAGGAATGAAAAAGGTTACACAGTTAAGGAGGGATGTTGGAGCTGTGGCAGTTCACACAGACTTGGAGGTTTGAAGGGTTTGGAGCTGTTTATGGATAGAGGGATATATTTAGGGACAGTAATATGGAACTCAGAGGGAGAGTTTAGATTAGATTCCCTACAGCATGGGAATAGGTACTTCGGCCCAATAAGGCCACACCGACCCTCCAAAGAGTAACCCGCCCAGACCCACTTCTCTCTGACAATGCACCTAACACTATGAGCAATTTAGAATTGCGAATGCACCTGACCTGCACATCTGTGGACTGTGGGAGGAAACCGGAGCATCC
>NW_025214505.1:24870-25818 GCF_004010195.1 Chiloscyllium plagiosum | reverse complement strand
AGGAAGGCTCAGTACAGCAGAGATGAAAGTAAACAAGAGGGTGGGGATTGAGCCTGGGACCATCATGCTCTGTGTTCGTGCTTCAACACTGAATCTGTGTCATGTCTTCTGGACCAAAGTTCGATGTATTAAATACAGTCTGCTCTGTTCACTGTGAGTGATCTTACCGATCTGCAGGATTTACTGAAGGCTCCAGATCTCACTCTCCATCTCTCTGGCTGACCAACTGTCTTCAGTGTGGTGATGGACGAAACAGGAATTGGGAATTCTGCTGAGTCAGAAATATCCTGATTACCTACAGGAGACAGAGAAATGAACAGAATGGGAAATTAGACTGATGCAGTGAGGGTTACACATAGAGAATGGCACCAAGTCCCACAGAGATCTGGAAAATCCCAGTCTCCATCCCTGGTCTGTCCTGCTGCGTCTCCCTGGAGTGGAGAATTCTGTTGGCTCAGGATCTGGAGTAACTGCAAAAGGTGCAGTCACCGGCAGCAATTAAACCCTCACAGTGACAGATACCACACGGAGAGAGACTGTGTGATAGCACCAGAGTGCAGGAAGTTATCAGGATCAAATCACGGTCAGGAAGAAGGTGCACTGGGATCAGTACTCAGGGATGAGGAAGCTATCAGTGGGCCAGGCAATGGCCTCGTGTTACTCTCACTCGACTGTTCATCCAGAATTTAATGCCGGTAGCAGGGATACCCATCTGACTACTTAATACCCTTAAAGTAAGAAAATCTGTTATACGCTGCCGGTCGAGACTACATATGAATCCAGACCCAGAGCAATGCAATTGACTCTCAAATGCCCACTGTAATGATCTGGCAATCCACTCAGCTCTAAGGCTGGTCAGGGTGGGCATGCGATGTTGGCCAGCCAGAGACAGCGAAATCTCACGAGTGATTTAAAATCAACACTGTTGGGAGCAGTGTCCTGGCCAAT
>NW_025214505.1:21392-24848 GCF_004010195.1 Chiloscyllium plagiosum | reverse complement strand
TGGGAATGTGGCTGAAGACAAGCAGAAAAGAACAGGAAGGGGCAGAGTTTAACTAAAACTGTACATCAATGAATCGGTTTGCGATAGGACATTGTCGGGAAGAGGAAATTATAATGGTTTTTTTTTGGAATGGACAAAGTATCTACAATAAGGTAATAGACTTGGGACACAGAGATAAATGAGACTTAGTCACCAGACAGACCTGGTTACAGGTTGAACAAAAGGTGGAACATAATATTCAACAGTAAACAACCTTACAGGATCTCAGGCAGAATGGAAAAGCAAAATGGGAACCCTGACACTAGTGGATAACAGAGGCATTACAGAGAAATCATTTGGTCTCAGATTTTGCAGCTGAATCATCCTGAATGCAAATTCTGGGTGCTGTGTGTCAAAAACACAAGCAGGAAGAACAGTTTTTATGCTGCCTTGCAGTATTCCATTTCTCATGCCTGCATTAAACAGGAATTCATTACAAATTGTAGCAAAGGTGGTGTGATAATTTTTGGAGACTTCAATCTTTGTATAATCTGGGACAGACACATTGGCAAGAGTGATATTATCTGAGATCCTCCTTGAATGTTTTTGTCAGTGTTTCTTTGAATAACACATTGTGCAAATAGCTAGGGATGTAACTATCTTAGATCAACTGTTGGGTGATGAAGCTGAGTGAATGAGTAATATCACACCGAGATCCTCCAAGAAATTATACCGGAATTCAATGAGATTATGACATTTTAAAGTGACCATAAAGCACACCCGAGCATCAGTAACAAAGACCATTATATGATTTTGAGAGAGAACTGACCAAGGTAAACAGGGGAAACAGACTGAAATGTCAGGCTGTAAATGAACAGTGGAAAACATTTACAGCAAGAGAGTCCGAGAGATGTACAGCACATAAGCGGACCCTTCGGTCCAACTCATCCACGCCGACCAGATATCCTTTCCTAATCTCGTCCCATCTGCCAGCACTTGGCCCATATCCCAATAAACCCTTTTTTATCCATATACCAATCCAGATGCTTTTTGAATGCAGCAATTGTACCAGCCTCCACCACTTCCTCTGGCAGTACATTCCATACATAACCACACTCTGCGTGAAAAGGTTGCCCCTTAGGTCCCTTTTAAATCTTTCATCTCTCACATTAAAAATACGCCCTCCATTTCTGGTCTCCATTACCCCAGGGAAAAGACCTTGTCTGTATGTCCTATCCATGCCTCTCATGATTTTATAAACCTCAAGAATGTCACCCCCTAGCCTCTGACGGTCCAGGGAAAACAGTTTCAGTCGTTTCAGCCTCTCCCGATAGCTCAAATCCTCCAATCCTGGCAACATCCTTGCAATCCTTTTCTAAACACTTTCAAGTTTCACAACATCCTTCCAATAGGAAAAAGACCAGAACAGCATGCAATATCCCAAAAGTGACCTAACCAGTGTGCTGTACAGTTGCAACATGACCTCCAAAGTCCTATAATCAATGCTCTGACCAATAAAGGAAAGCATACCAAACACTTCTTCACTGTCCGCTTACCTCGGAAACACTTACGGGGGCGTGGGCGTGGACATGGATTGGGCGGTGGTTGCGGTGGGCGGGGGGCGGTGTTGAACGGGTTTGTGGATGGGCTGAGGGTGATGTCGGATGTGTCTGAGAGGTGGGGACAGGCGGCGGGTGGAGGGTGGTGTCAGATGGTTTTGGGGGGAGGATTCGCTGTTGGGTCGGTTTGGGGGGCGACATTGAGAGGCGGGTGGGGGCGATGTTGGATGGGTTTGGAAGCGAGCGGGGTGTGTTTTTGTGGTTTGGCAGGATGTAGGGGCTCGCTCATGGCTTGCTGCTGCCTAGTCACCTGAACAGGGAGCACACTGGACTGAAAACCCCGAGCCCCAGAGGAAAGGTATTGAATCGATTAACCAAATAATCAATTATCGAACGAAATCGTGCCCGCCCATCTCGTTCCGAAAATCGAGGTTCCTCTGTAAACCATATGTACTATACCCTAGTGTTGTGTGAGTTTTACCTTCCCCCAATTGACCCCTGCTCGATCCTGCTGAATGGCCCCAATATTGGCCCAGTTCCAGTTTAAGACCTAAATCTATCAACCTGTCTGATCTTTTTCGACAACTATGTGAAAACAAAGACAGTTGTGGTGACTGGACGCAATGTGCTCTCCAACTGATACTTCAATCACTTGCCTGACCTCGTTTTCTGAGGAGAGGTCTCGTGTTGCATCCGCCTGACTAGCGTGGAGCCATCTACGTCTTGATTCAGGAAACTTTCTTGGACACATTTTACAAATTCCACCCCGTACGGGCCTTTTACACTCTAGGTGACCCAGCCAATCCAGGGGAAGTTAAAATCTCCATCCAATACTACTCTATTATTTTTATCGGTACCTGCAAACTCACTACACATTTGCTCCTCTCATACCCGCTAGCTATTTGTGGGTCTAGAACACGATCCCAGCAGACTGACCATCCCCTCTTTGTTTCTAACTTTTAAATTTACAGCCTCATTTGATGACTGCTTGACAGTATTGTCTCGATGCACAGGTGTTATGTCCTTCCTAATCAAAAGGACAACTCCCCCTCCTCACTTACTTGCCCTTCTGTCACGCCTGTAGCTTCTGTATTCTGGAATACTGAGCTGCCGGTCTTGCCCTTCTCTCAGACATGTTTCTATTATGGCTATAATATCCCAGTCCCCAGAGCTAATCCATGCTCTGAGCTCGTCTGCCTTACCAACACAGGCCTCGTGTGTTGAAATAAATGCCCTTTAAACCAGATATCTTTCTCTCCCTCGACTGTGCCCCTGGATATTCTGAATAGGTAACTTGCTCTTGATGGCTGATGTATTTCCCCTGACTGTTCGATGGTCCCTCTCTCACTCAGAGTCTCAACTCCCTGCCAAACTAGTTTAAATCCTCCTGGGGACCACCAGCAAATCTCCTCCCTGTGATACTTGTGCCCCTTTGCTTCAAGTTCAAACCATCCCCTTTGTACAGGTCCCCTCTACCCCAGAAGAGATCCAAATGACCCAAGAACTGAAAACCCTGCCCCCTATACCAGCTCCTCAGCCACACATCCATCTGGCCTACCTTTCTATTTCTATCCTCACTGGCACTTGGCACTGGGAGTAATCTGGTCAATATCCTGCTTTTTAAACTTCTCACCTGACTCCCTGTACTCATTTCACAGGACCCAGTCCCTTTGTCTACCTCTGTCATGTGGACCGATGTGCACAATGACCTCTGGATGTTCACCCTCCCCCTTCATAATGTTCAATAACGAATCAGAGACATCCTTGACCCTGGTACCTGGGAGGCAGCACACCATCCTGGGGTCTCTTCTGGAGCCACACAGTCTCCTGTCTGTCCCCCTCACAACTATCAGTATCACGATCACTACAGAGGATCTGGCAAACATAGACTGGGAGGAACTCCCTGCAGTTGGGTCCA
>NW_025214505.1:18284-19424 GCF_004010195.1 Chiloscyllium plagiosum | reverse complement strand
CTCTCATTTGTAAATACTGAAGAAAAGTACTCATTCAAGACCTCTCCTATCTCTTCCGACCCAAAACAAATTTCCCACTGCTGTCCTTGATCGGACTTACCCTCGTTCTCATCATTCTCATGTTTCTCACATACGCATAAAATGCTTTGGGATTATCCTTGATCCTACCCGCCTAAGATTTTTCATGCCCTCTCTTAGCTCTCCTAATCCCTTTGTTCAGCTCCCTCCTGGCTATCCTGTATCCCTCCAATGCTCTGTCTGAACCTTGTTTCCTCAACCTTATGTAAGCCTCCTTCTACCTCTTTACAAGACATTCAACCTCCCTCGTCAACCAAGGTTCCCTCACACGACCATCTCTTCCCTGCCTGACAGGTACATACATATCAAGAACATGCCATATCTGTTTCTTGAAAAAGTTCCACATTTCCACGACATCCTTCCCTGACAGCCTCTGCTCCCAACTTATGCTCCTCAGATCCTGTCTTACAGCATCGTATTTACCCTTCCCCCAATTGTAAAACCTACCCTGTTGCACGCACCTATCTCTCCATAACCAAGGTGAAAGTCACAGAATTGTGGTCACGATCACCAAAATGTTCACACACGAACAAGCTCATCACTTGCCCCGGTTCATTACCGAGTACCAAATCCAATATGGCCTCCCCTCTGGTCGGACAATCTACATACTGAGTTAGAAGCCATTCCGGGACACACTGCAAACACCGCTGCAGGTATCCCAGGCTACTATGTCATTCAGAGAAGGACATCTGCCCATCCTCACGTGGTCTGCACGACATAGCCACAGCAAAGTATTTGCCTCCCAATTACCCTCTTCAAAGGCCAAGCAAGTTACTCAGTTCAAGGGCAGCTAGGACTGGGCAAGAAAGGCTGGTCAGCCAGAGACACCCACAATCCATACCTGATTTAATAAATAATCCATTAGGATGGTCCCACTGGAACCGTGCTGGGACCAGGGTCCTGGCCGATCATGTCGGTAGGTTTATGGACAGGGCTTTAAACTGACAGAGAGGATGCTGGGACAGGGTTCAGGTGAAAGGAACTTCCCAAATCCAAAGAGAAAAGGTGAAGCAATGGAACAGCATGGGGATGAGGCTGAAGACAAGCAGAAAGGTACAGGAT
>NW_025214505.1:12826-17739 GCF_004010195.1 Chiloscyllium plagiosum | reverse complement strand
CGGGAAATTGTGATAAAGTGCAGTTTAAATAAATATAAAGTTTTAAAGTGATTCACAGAGGACAAGTACAACTAGAATCAAAAATAGACAATTACATGTGTGTAAGAGGAGAACTGACCAAGGTAAACAAGCTAAACAGACTGAGACATGTGTCTGTAAATGGAGAGCAGAAAATATTTGAAGGAACAGTGTAAAACACTCAACAGAAGGACATTCCATTGAAACAGTATAAACCTCAGCAAGAAATCCCCACTGGTCCCGCACTCAGGACAAAAGGGATTATACTAGATTCGGAGGCTGAGAAGATCCCCAAAAAGTACTTAAAATCCTGAAGTCAAAGAGTGTTTTAGGAGTAAATGTTAATGGATTGCAATGGGTCTGCTCGCAGGAGGAGGGCTGTGGGAAGGGGAGCCACGGTCAGGGTTCATTGACACAATAGGAATAGGGAGAGGTGAAGGTGCTGGAGGTGGTGAGAGTGTTACAGAGAGTGGTCAGGGTGTTACAAAGCCAGGACGGATGCTGCATCTGGAGGGGTTTGCAGAGGTAGGGAGAGACATAGGTATTTTTATTTATTCATTCATGGGATGTGGGTGTCACTGCCTGGACTAACATTCTTTGACCCAACTGATAATTACCCAGAGGGTAGCTCAGAGTCAGCCAAATTGCTATGGGTCTGGAGTCACATTTCGGCCAGACCAGGTTAGAATATTTAATGCCCTTCCTTAAAGGAAGTAAGTGACGAGAGCAGTTCTTCCTACTGATCAACAATGTTTTTATGGTGGCCCCACCAATGTCTTTTACAGCCACAACATGACATCCCAACTCTTACTCTTAATGCTCTCCCCAATGAAAGTAACCATCCCAAACACCTGCTTCACCAGCCTGTCTGCCTGTGACACCACATTCAAAGAACTGTGTATCTGCATCCATGGGTCACTGACTGACAACACTACCCAGGGCCCGATCATTAACTGTACAAGTCCCACCCTGGTTTGTTTCACCAAAATGACACACTTCACATTTATCTAATTAAACTCCATCAGCTATTCTTCAGCCCACTATCCCAGCAGTACTGTTCATCTTGTTGTATCATATATAAACTTCTTGACTGTCCACTTTACCACCAATTCCAGTGACACCCAAAATCCTTACTTACCAGGAAACCAATATTCCCATCTAAACCATTTATCCAAATGACAAATACCAGTGGACCCAGTACACTGCTGGTCACATGCTTGCAGTCAGAAAAACAACATGTCACCCATCGCTCTCTGTCTACAACCAATAAGTAAATTTTGTATCCAGTTCACTAGCTCCTCCTGAATGCCATATCCTTTTACACTGATCTGAGCTTATTACCCAGTTTATCAGACAGAACACAGAACGCAGAACAGTTCAGCCCAAGACCCTTCGGCCTTGATGCTATGCCAACCTTTTATCCGACTGTAAGATCAAACTAAATACATACCCTTCGTTTTATTATTATCCATGTGTCTGTCCAAGAGTCTATTAAATGTCCCGAATGTGTCTAATTTTACTACCACCATTGACAATCCATCCAACCACCGACCATTCTCTATCCTCTTATCCACCCTCCATTCACCTTAAAATTACACCCCCTTGTAATAGCCATTTATGCCACAGGAGAAAAAGTCTCTGACTATTCACTCACTCTGTGCCTCTCATCACCTCCACAAAGTCACCCCACCCCCTTCTCCAATGAGAAAAGCCTTAGCTCCCTCAACCTTTCTTCGTAAGAAATGCCCTCCATTCCAGGCAGCATTCTGGTACATCTCCTGTGTACGCTCTCTAAAACTTGCACATCATTCCTGTAAACAGGGGACCAGAACTGAACACAATATTCCAAGTGTGGTCTCACCAGGACGCTATAAAGATGCAGTAAAACCTCACGGCTCTTACAGTCAATCCTCTTCTAAGGAAAGCCAACACAACATATGCTTTTTAACAACCCTACCAACGTGCATGGCGATTTTGAGGGATCTATGGACACGGACCCCATGGCCTCTCTGTCCCTCCACACTGCCAAGTATTCTGCCTTTCACCCTGTATTCTGTATTCAAATTCGACCTTCCAGAATGAATCACTACATACTTTTCCAGATTGGAGTCCATCTGCCACTTCCAGCCCAGCTCTGCGTCGTCAATGTTCCATTACAACCTACAACAGCCCTCCACATTCCCCACCACTCCAGCAACCTCCATGTGATTAGCAAACTTACTAACCCACTCTCCAACATCCACATCCAAGTCATTTACAAAAATCACAAAGAGCAGAGTCCCAGAGCTGATTATTACAGAACACCACTGGTCACTGAGCTCCAGGCTCAATACTGTCTATCTGCTGCGACCCTCTGTCTTCTCTGGGCCATCCAATCCTGTATCCAGACAGACAGATTTCTCCGTATCCCAATTTTCCTTCTTTTCTGTATGAGCCATCAACATATTCTGCCATATCTTCAAAGAATTCAATAAGGTTTGTGAGGCATGACCTGCCCCACACAAACCCATACTGACTGTGGCTCATTTAACTATGGTTTCCCAAGTAGTCATAAATCCTGTCTTCAGAGTCCTCGCCAATAATCTGCACACCACAGACATTCAACCAAATCTGTAATTCCCAGAATTCTACCTCCATAACATGGCTCGGACTTTACAAATCTTCCCTCCTCTGCCATGTTCCCCAGAAGGGCACCGGAGGGTGGTGGGGGTTACAGAGATACGGAGGAATATCAGGACAGGAGGATTTTGCAGACATTAGGAGGGTTGCAGTGCCAAAAGGAGGCTTCAGTAATTGTGAGGTTTCATGGTGATGAAGGCATTTGAGGAGGGAGAGAGGGAGAGAGGATTGTAGGGAAATGAGAGGTTTCACAGTTTAGGTGTTTTGTTAGGGCTGCAAGTGGTTACTGAGTTGGGGAGGGTGTAAACACTGGTGGATATTACATAAACATGTGGTTTTGATTGCAATGCAGGAAGAGGATGCAGGAAGCTGGAGAGTATGGGGTCTGAACGAGGTTACACAAATGGGAAGAGTTGTCAGGAGTGGAGACAGCAATGGTCTGATCTGAAGCAGAGGACCCAGATTGGGAGGGATGTGGGGACTGGCGGTGGTTTCATAGGGAGGGAGGACCATAGACCCACAGGAGGCTACAGGAATGTGGAGAGCTGTAGGGCTGACAGGGGTTCATGGAGATGGGAATGTTGGGAGGGATGGAGATGTTTACAGGGATAAGGATGTTTGTAGGCCAGGGCTGGATCACAGACAGGGAGTGTTTTAGGGAGCTGAGCAGATTACAGAGAAAAGATGTTTGTCTTGACTGGAAGAACAAACAGAGATATGCAAGGTAGTCGTGACTGAAGATGTTTATAGACATAGGAAGGCTGTTCTGGGGATTATGGAGGCTGTGGAATCTGGATTTCTTTTCAGAAACTGGGATATCAATTTTGGTCAGAAACAGTTTCACAGATAAGGGAGCATAGCACAATCAGGAGGAAGTTGTAGGGGAGGGTGGCGTTTAAACAGATAGTGGTGTAAGAGCTGGACAAGGTTATGAAGATGGATAGATGGTGGAGACACAGGAGGAGCTTACATTGACTTGGGCTGATAGTGACAGGAGGGTGTTAAATAGATAGTGGGTTTTGTAGGGACTGGATTGGGAGAGGCACAGGCATGGAGTGAGTTCGACAGATCAGGAATACTGCAGGGACCTGAGAGGATTACACTGATAGGGATGGTAGTTGGGTCTCCACAGACTGTTGGTGTTTAGGGACTGGAAGAGATTTGGTAGATAGGGAGGGATGTAAGAGCTGCAGGAGCTTGTGGAGAGTTGAAGAGTTGGAGCAATTTGCAGAGGTAGGTTTCTCAGACAGGAGTCGGTTACAGATAGTGAGGGTTGTGTGGTCTGAGTAAGTCAAAAAGAGAAGGATATTCGCGCCTGGAAGACGTTACACTGACAGAGACAGTTGAAGAGACTGAAGCAAAAATGCATGGAGAAGGTTACACAGAGAGGGAGGTGAGTAGGGACTGAAGGTGAATACACAGACATGGAGGATTGTATTGTTAGATGGAGATAGAGGGATAGGGCCTGGTGTAGGGATTTACACAGATAGGGAAGGTTGTGTTTTTGGTGAAGGTTACACTGATACAGACAGTGTTAGGGAGTATTTAGTGGACTACAGAGGAGCTCAGAGAGAATGTATTATGCGGAGTAGAGGAGATTACAGACACAGAGATGGCTATCAGGTTGAAAAGAGTTTTTACAGATCCTCAGTGCCGTAAAGCTGGAGGGAGGTTATAACAGTGAGTGATGCCAAGACTTAATTACTTCACTAATATAGAGGAGGTCTCAGCACGTAACTGTCAAAGGGAAGTTGATACAGTCCAGATCAGTTTTCAGAGATACACATGTTTATGGGAGTTTCAAGAGGGAACAGTGATTGGGAGTGCTGTACCAAATGGTAATAGTTATAGGGAGGGTTCTAAAAGGAGGAAGAGGTGACAGACATATCGAACTTTGCAAGGACTGGAGAAGGTTACATAGGCAAGGGGTGTTTTAGAGTCTGGAGGAGATGACAGTGTTAAGGAGAATATTGGGGATAAGGCCAGGTGTAGGAGACGGGGATGGTTGACAGGGCTGGACAATACCCTGAATAGAATCGCCATAGTGTGTTACCAGGCCATTCGGCCCAACCAGTCCATTCCTCTGAAGAGCATCTGACCCAGACCCACTCCTCTACCTGTACATTAAACCCTGCATTTCCCGTGGTGAACTTATTTAAACCACACATTCCTGAATACTACAGTCAATTTATGATCGCCAATCCACTGATGGTGCAAATATTGGACACACACACACACACAGCAAAGGAGCGACACGCAAACACACACAGTGAGGG
>NW_025214505.1:6979-12806 GCF_004010195.1 Chiloscyllium plagiosum | reverse complement strand
CACACACACACACAGTGAGGGAGATACATGCAGACACACAGCGAGGGAAGGACATGCACACACACACAGTGAGGGAGATACACGCAGACACACAGCGAGGGAAGGACGTGTGCACACACACACACAGTGAGGGGGATACACCCAGACACACAGCGAGGGAAGGACATGTGCACACACACACACACAGTAAGGGAGATACCCGCAGACACACAGCAAGGAAAGGACATGCACACACACACAGTGAGAGGAATACACGCAGACAACCAGCGAGGGAGGGACACACATACACTCACACAGCGTGGGAGGGACACACAGGCACAGTGAGGAAGTGACACGCATACACACAGACACACACACAGCGAGGGAGGGACACGCGCATGCGCAAGCACACAAACACAGACACACACAGTGAGAGTGGGACACGCACACACACAGCCAGGGAGGGGCATGCACACACAGCAAGGGAGGGACACACAAACACACACACACACACACACACACACGGAGTGAAGGACATGCATACACACAGCGATGGAGGGCACGCACAACCAGGGAGGGAAGGACATGCACACACACAGCGAGGGAGGGATATACACAAACACTCAGAGCGAGAGAGGGACATGCATATAAACAACAAGGGAGGGACACGCACACACACAGGGAAGGATGGACAAGCAGACACACGGCGAGTGGGAGGGCATATGCACAGAAATTGAGAGGGTACACGCACACACTGAGAGGGGACACACACAGACATGGCGAGGGAGGGACACACACACACACAGTGAGCGAGGGACACACACACACAGCAAGGGGGTCATGCACTCACATAGCAAGGGGAGATGAACACACACAGTGAGGGGGATATACACAAAGAGCAAGGGAGGGACACGGACATACACACACACACTGACACATACACACAGACACACAGCAAGGGAGGGACACACTCACACAGTGTGGGAGTGACACGCATATACACACACGCAGCGAGGGAAGAACACTCACATACACTGTAAAAGGGTCACACATACTCACAGCAAGAGGGGACACGCACACACAGCGAGGGAAGAACACGCACATGCACAAGCACACAAACACAGACACACAGCAAGAGAGGGACACGCGCACACACAGCGAGGAGGAGATACATGCACACACAGCGAGGGAGGGCCACACACACACACGCACAGCAAGAGGGACACACACACACACACAGCGAGGGAGAGAGAGTCACACACAGAGAGCGAGGGATGGACACACATGCACACACACAGAGCGAGGGAGGGACACGCACACACACCGACAGCGAGGGAGGGACACACACACATAGTGAGGGAGCGACATGCGCATGAGGAAGCACACAAACATAGACACACACAGTGAGAGAGGGACACGCACACACACAGCCAGGGGGAGACATGCACACACACACAGAGCAAGAGAGGGAGACAGGGAGGGACACACACACACACAGCGAGGGACTCGCACACAGTGAGGGAGACACACACACACACACACACACCATGAGGGACACACACAGCAAGAGCGACGCGCACACAGTGAGAGAGGGACATGCACACACACACACACATACTCACACAGCGAGGGAGGGACACACAGACACACAGTGAGTGAGTGATACGCATACACACACATACAGAGCGAGGGGAGGATACCCTCACACACTGCAAGAGGAGTACACGCACTCACAGCAAGAGGGGCACACACACACAGCGAGGGTGGGACACGCACACACACAGCGAGGGAGGGACATGCACATACAGCAAGGGAGGGACACACACACACACACACACACACACGGAGGAAAGGACATGCAAACACACAGCGACGGAGGACACGCACAACCAGGGATGGAAGGACATGCACACACACAGCGAGGGAGGGATATACACAAACACTCAGAGCGAGAGAGGGACATGCATATAAACAGCAAGGAGGGACACGCACACACACAGGGAAGGATGGACAAGCAGACACACGGCGAGTGGGAAGGCATATGCACAGAAATTGAGAGGGTGCACGCACACACTGAGAGGGAGGGACACACACACACACAGCAAGGGGGGACAGGCACTCACACAGCGAGGGGCAATGCGGACACACAATGGTGGGGATATGCACAAAGAGCAAGGGAGGGACACACACACAAGGATCGGACACACACTCACAGAGCGACGGAGTGACCCGCGCACACACAGCAAGAGGCGCACACACACACACACACGCACAAAGCAAGGGAGGGACACGCACACATAGACACTACACACATCAAGGGATGGACACACAAACACAGTGTGGGAGTGACACGCATACACACACACGCGCAGCGAGGGAAGGACACTCACATACACATCAAGAGGGACACATACTCAGAGCAAGAGGGGAACTCGCGCACACAGCGAGGGAGAGAAGGACATGCACACACAGCATGGGAGGGACACGCGCACACAGCAAGGGGGACATGCACTCACACGCGCACAGCAAGAGGGACGGACACACACACACACACGGGGGGGGAACTGGACACATACACAGCGAGGGACACACACAAACACACACAGCGAGGGAGGGACACACACAAACACAACGAGGCAGGGACACGCACACACAGCGAGGGAGGGACACACAGCAAGAGAGGGACACACAGCGAGGGAGACACATACATACACACACTGCGAGGGAGGGACACACACACACACTCACACACACACAGACAGCGAGGGAGGGACACACAGCGAGGGAGACACACACACACACTGCGAGGGAGGGACACACACACACACACACACACACAGCGAGGGAGGGACACACACACAGCGAGGGAGAGACACACATACACATAGCCAGGGAGGGACGCACAGCGAGGGAGGGACACACACACACACAGCGAGGGACTCGCACAAAGTGAGGGAGGGACACACACACACACACACACACACCATGAGGGACACACACAGCAAGAGCGACGCGCACACAGTGAGAGAGGGACATACACACACATACTCACACAGCGAGGGAGGGACACACAGACACAGCGAGGGTGGGACACGCACACACACAGCGAGGGAGGGACACGCACACACACAGCGAGGTTGAGACACGCAGACACAGCGAGGGTGGGACATGTGCTCAGAAAGCGAGAGGACATACACACACACACACAGTGAGGGAGGGAGACACGCAGACATATGCACACACAAACACACACACAGTGAGGGAGGGACATGCACACACAGAACAAGGGGGGAAACTCACACATACACAGTGAGGGAGGGACACGCACACATACAGACAGCGATGGTGGGACCACACACGCGCGCACGCACACACACACAAACACACACACACACACACACATAAAGCAAAGGAGGGACACACACACATACAGCGAGGGAAGGACACATTCACACACACAGCGAGGGAAGGACACGCTCACACACAGCAAGGGAGGGACACGCTCACACAGCAAGGGGGTCATGCACTCACATAGCAAGGGGAGATGAACACACACAGTGAGGGGGAAATACACAAAGAGCAAGGGAGGGACACGGACACACACACACACACACACAGAGCGAGAGAAGGACACTCACATACACTGCAAGAGGGACACATACTCACAGCAAGAGGGAGACACGCACACACAGCGAGAGAGGGACACGAACACACAGCCAGGAAGGGACATGCACACACAAACACAAACACACATACAGAGCAAGAGAGGGACATGCGCACACCCAATGAGGGGGGACACATGCACACACAGCGAGGTAGGGCCACGCGCACACACAGCGAGTGGGGCCATGCACACACACAGCGAGGGAGGGACATGCTCACACACAGCGAAGGAGGGACACACTCACACACAGCGACGGAGGAACATGCTCACACATAGCGACGGAGGGACACGCTACACATAGCGCGGGAGGGACACGCACACACAGCGAGGGAGGGACACGCACACACACAGCGAGGGAGGAACATGCTCACACAGCGAGGGAGGGACACGCACACACACAGTGAGGGAGGAACATGCTCACACAGCGAGGGAGGGACACGCTCACACACAGCGAGGGAGGAACATGCTCACACAGCGAGGGAGGGACACGCTCACAGACAGTGAGGGGACATGCACACACTGCAAGAGTGAGAAGAGACATGCACTCAGACAGCGAGGGAGGGACACACACAGACACACAGCGATAGAGGGACACACACACACAGTGAGGGAGGGACACACACACACAGTGAGGGAGGGACACGCACACACACACACAGCGAGAGAGGGACACGCACACACAATGAGGGAGGGATACACACACACAGTGAGGGAGGGACACGCACACACACACACAGCGAGGGAGGGACACACACAAAGCGAGGGAGGGACACGCTCACACACAGCAAGGGAGGGACACGCTCACACAGCAAGGGGGTCATGCACTCACATAGCAAGGGGAGATGAACACACACAGTGAGGGGGATATACACAAAGAGCAAGGGAGGGACACGGACACACACACACACACACACACAGAGCGAGAGAAGGACACTCACATACACTGCAAGAGGGACACATACTCACAGCAAGAGGGAGACACGCACACACAGCGAGGGAGGGACACGCGCAAACACAAAATTCCAGACACACATACAGCGAGAGAGGGACACGAACACACAGCCAGGAAGGGACATGCACACACAAACACAAACACACATACAGAGCAAGAGAGGGACATGCGCACACCCAATGAGGGGGGACACAAGCACACACAGCGAGGGAGGGCCACGCGCACACACAGCGAGTGGGGCCATGCACACACACAGCGTGGGAGGGACATGCTCACACACAGCGAAGGAGGGACACACTCACACACAGCGACGGAGGGACATGCTCACACATAGCGACGGAGGGACACGCTACACACAGCGCGGGAGGGACACGCACACACAGCAAGGGAGGGACACGCACACACACAGCGAGGGAGGAACATGCTCACACAGCGAGGGAGGGACACGCTCACACACAGCGAGGGAGGAACATGCACACACAGCGAGGGAGGGACACGCTCACACACAGTCAGGGGGACACGCACACACTGCAAGAGTGAGAAGAGACATGCACTCACACAGCGAGGGAGGGACACACACAGACACAGAGCGAGAGAATGACACACACACACACAGAGGGAGGGACAGACACACACAGTGAGGGAGGGTCACGCACACACACACACAGCGAGAGAGGGACACGCACACACAGTGAGGGAGGGACACACACACACAGTGAGGGAGGGACACGCACACACACACACAGCGAGGGAGGGACACGCTCACACACAGCAAGGGAGGGACACGCTCACACAGGAAGGGGGTCATGCACTCACATAGCAAGGGGAGATGAACACACACAGTGAGGGGGATATACACAAAGAGCAAGGAAGGGACACGGACACACACACATACACAGAGGCATGCCTCACTATCTCTCTCACACACACAGAGGCATGGTCTCTCTATCTCTCTCACACACACAGAAGCTTGGTCTCACTCTCTCTCTCTCTCTCTCACACACACACACACACACACACACAGAGTCATGGTCTCTCTCTCTCTCTCTCTCTCGCACACACACACACACACACAGAGGCATGGTCTCACTGTCTCTCTCACACACACAGAGGCATGGTCTCACTCTCTCTCACAAACACAGAGGCATGGTCTCTCTATCTCTCTCACACACACAGACTCTCTATCTCTCACACACACACCCTCTCTCACACACATACAGTTTCTCTCTCAC
>NW_025214505.1:0-1766 GCF_004010195.1 Chiloscyllium plagiosum | reverse complement strand
TGGGTGAGAGATGGTCCCTGAGACAGGCAGTGAGCAACAGCTAGAGGAGTGGTTGAGAGATGGTCCCTGAGACAGGCAGTCAGAAACACCTAGAGGAGCAAGTGAGAGATGGTCCCTGAGACAGGCAGTCAACAAAAGCTAGGGAATGGTTGAGAGATGGTCCCTGAGACAGGCAGTCAGCAACAGCCATGGGAATGGGTGAAAGATGGCCCCTGAGACAGGCAGTCAGCAACAGGTAGGGGAATGGGTGAGAGATGGTCCCCGAGACAGGCAGTCAGCAACAGGTAGGGGAATGGGTGAGAGATGGTCCCTAAGACAGGCAGTCAGCAACAGGTAGGGGAATGGATGAGAAATGGTCCAGAGAAAGGCAGTCAGCAACAGCTAGGGGAAAGGGTGAGAGATGGCCCTGAGACAGGCAGTCAACAACAGCCAAGGGAATGGGTGAGAGATGGTCCCTGAGAAAGGCAGTCAGCAACAACTAGAGGAATGGGTGAGAGATGGTCCCTGAGACAGGCAGTCAGCAACAGCTAGAGGAATGGGTGTGAGATGGCCCTGAGAGAGGCAGTCAGCAACAGCTCGAGGAGCAAGTGAGAGATGATCCCTGAGACAGGCAGTCAGCAACAGCTAGAGGAATGGGTGAGAGATGGTCCCTGAGACAGGCAGTCAGCAACAGGTGGAGGATTTGGTGAGAGATGACCCCTGAGACAGGCAGTCAGCAACAGCCAGAGGATTGGGTGAGAAATTACCCTGAGACAGGCAGTCAGCAACAGCTGGAGGAGTGGGTTAGAGATGGACCTGAGACAGGCAGTCAGCAACAGCTAGTGGATTGGGTGAGAGATGACCCTGAGACAGGCAGTCAGCAACAGCTGGAGGAGTGGATGAGAGATGACCCTGAGACAGGCTGTCAGCAACAGTTAGTGGAGTGGGTGAGAGATGACCCCTGAGACAGGCAGTCTGAAACAAAAAGTGATGCAAGAAATCTCAGGGAAGCTACTATGTGATTTGTTGGCTTTTCATCTCCTATTGGGGTCTGGTCTGACCTCAGACCAAGTAAGGTTTATGAATGAATTGTTAATAATTATTTTATATGTAAGTTAGCTCACTGAACTTGAAGGTTGTTTTCAGACGTTTCATCACCATAAGAGGTAGCATCATCAGTGAGAGTGTCTGGTGAAGCACTGGTGCTATGGTGGTAACTTACATACTTATCATCAATGTGAGCTACTAATCTTCTCAAAGAGTGCTAATCATTTTGTCTCTTACTTGACGAATTAAAGATTGATTCAGGCCTTCCCATCAAAGATGAAGAGTGCGAACTACTAAATACAATGAGCAGAATGCGAGTGGAAGCGCTGGAGGGATGAACATTCTTGAAGGTGAATGAATCAGAAGTACCAGATGCACCATATCGCAGACTGTTAAAGGAAGTCCAGGGGAAAATAGCAGGTCTTTGAGGGCCAATTTTCAATCCTCATTAGGTACATGCCAGGTTCCAGAGGATTAGAGGTGTGCTAATGATGCACCATTTTAAAAAAATATGCAAAGGTCCAGCCAAATAATTGTGGACTGGTCAGTCTGGCTGGAGCAGTGGACAAATTATTGGAGACAAAGGATAAACTGCCGCTTAAAAAGGTTTGGATTCATCTGAGATATTCAGCATGGTTTCATTAAGAGAAGCTCATGTCTTACTAGCTTCATTTAATGTTTTTGAGCTAGGAACAGGAAGGATTGATGGTAGTAGAGCAGTTAATATTATCTACAGGGTA
>NW_025214504.1:44357-45000 GCF_004010195.1 Chiloscyllium plagiosum | reverse complement strand
CTACATTTCATGCACCACTGCCCTTCAACACCACCCCTCCCAATGCAACAAGGACAGAACCCCCCCGGTCCTCACCTTCCACCCCACCAACCTCCACATACAACGCATCATCCTCCGCCACTTCCGCTGCCTCCAAATGGACCCATCCACCAGAGATATATTTCCCTCCCCACACCTATCAGCGTTCCATTCTCTCCGTGACTCCCTTGGCAGGTCCACACCCCCACCAGCCCAGACCCCACGACTGGCACCTTTCCCTGCCACCCCAGCAAGTGCAAAACCTGCGCCCACACTACTATCCTCACCTCTGTCCAAGGCCCCAAAGGATCATTCCACATCTGTCAAAAATTCATCTGTACATCTACCAATGTCATCTACTGCATCCGTTGCACCCGATGTGGTCTCCTCTACAGAGGGATGACAGGATGCCTTATTGCGGATCGTTTCAGAGAACATCTCTGGGACACCCGCACCCACCAACCCCACCGTCCCATGGCTAAACACTTCAACTCCTCCCCCACCCACTCTGTCAAGGACATGCAGGTTCTGGGCCGCCTCCACAGCCAAACCGTTACCACCTGTCGCCTGGAGGAGGAACGCCTTTTTTTGCTGCCTTGGGATCCTGCAACCACATGGGATAAAT
>NW_025214504.1:33153-42985 GCF_004010195.1 Chiloscyllium plagiosum | reverse complement strand
ACAACAGGCAGACACGCCCCGGAGACAACAGGCAGACACGCCCCGGAGACAACAGGCAGACACGCCCCGGAGACAACAGGCAGACACGCCCCGGAGACAACAGGCAGACACGCCCCGGAGACAACAGGCAGACACGCCCCGGAGACAACAGGCAGACACGCCCCGGAGACAACAGGCAGACACGCCCCGGAGACAACAGGCAGACACGCCCCGGAGACAACAGGCAGACACGCCCCGGAGACAACAGGCAGACACGCCCCGGAGACAACAGGCAGACACGCCCCGGAGACAACAGGCAGACACGCCCCGGAGACAACAGGCAGACACGCCCCGGAGACAACAGGCAGACACGCCCCGGAGACAACAGGCAGACACGCCCCGGAGACAACAGGCAGACACACGTCCCGGAGACAACAGGCAGACACGCCCCGGAGACAACAGGCAGACACACGTCCCGGAGACAACAGGCAGACACGCCCCGGAGACAACAGGCAGACACACGTCCCGGAGACAACAGGCAGACACGCCCCGGAGACAACAGGCAGACACACGTCCCGGAGACAACAGGCAGACACGCCCCGGAGACAACAGGCAGACACACACCCCGGAGACAACAGGCCGGCGCACCCCGGAGACAACAGGCAGACACACGCCCCGGAGACAACAGGCAGACACGCCCCGGAGACAACAGGCCGGCGCACCCCGGAGACAACAGGCAGACACACACCCCGGAGACAACAGGCCGGCGCACCCCGGAGACAACAGGCAGACACACGTCCCGGAGACGACAGGCAGGCGCACCCCGGAGACAACAGGCAGACACGCGTCCCAGAAACAACAGGCAGACACGCCCCGGAGACAACAGGCAGGCGCACCCCGGAGACAACAGGCAGACACACGCCCCGGAGACAACGGGCAGGCGCACCCCGGAGACAACAGGCAGACACACGTCCCGGAGACAACAGGCAGACACGCCACAGAGACAACAGACAGGCACGTCCCCGAGACAACAGGCAGACACGCCCCCTGGAGACAACAGGCAGACACGCCCCAGATACAACAGGCAGATACACCCCAGAGACAACAGGCAGACATGCACCCATTAAAACAGGCAGACACAACCCCAGTAACAAAGGCAGACACACACCCATTAACAACAGACAGGCACACCCCCAGTAACAACAGGCAGACACACACCCATTAACAACAGGTAGGCACACCCCCAGAGACAACAGGCAGACACACCCCAGAGACAACAGGCAGGCACACCCCCAGAGACAACAGGCAGACATGCCCTGGAGACAACAGGCAGACACATCCCCAGTAACAACAGGCAGACACACACCCATTAACAACAGGCAGACACAGCCCGGAGACAACAGTCAGACACGCCCTGGAGACAACAGGCAGACATGCCCCAGAGACAACAGGCAGATACACCCCAGAGACAACAGGCAGACATGCACCTATTAACAACAGGCAGACACAACCCAGAGACAACAGGCAGGCACACCCCCAGTAACAACAGGCAGACACTGACCCATTAACAACAGGCAGTCACACCCCTGAGACAACAGGCAGACATACCGCCAGTAACAACAGGCAGACATGCACCCATTAACAACAGACAGGCATTCCCGGAGACAACAGGCAGACCCCCCCCAGTAACAACAGGCAGACACACCCCGGAGACAACAGGCAGACACCCCCCAGTAACAACAGGCAGACACACCCCGGAGACAACAGGCAGACACACGTCCCGGAGACAACAGGCAGACACGCCACAGAGACAACAGACATGCACGTCCCCGAGACAACAGGCAGACACGCCCCCTGGAGACAACAGGCAGACACACCCCGGAGACAACAGGCAGACACAACCCCAGAGACAACAGGCAGAGACGCCCCCAGAGACAACAGGCAGGCACGCCCCCCGGAGACAACAGGCAGGCACGCCCCAGGGACAACAGGCAGACACACCCCGGAGACAACAGGCAGACACAACCCCAGAGACAACAGGCAGATACGCCCCCCAGAGACAACAGGCAGGCACGCCCCAAGGACAACAGACAGACACACCCTGGAGACAACAGGCAGATATGTCCCCAGAGACAACTGGCAGGCACGTCCCCGGAGACAACAGGCAGACACACCCCCTGGAGACAACAGGCTGACACAACCCCGGAGACAACAGGCAGACACATGCCCGGAGACAACAGGCAGACACGCCCCGGAGACAACAGGCCGGCGCACCCCGGAGACAACAGGCAGACACGTCCCCGGAGACAACAGGCAGACACACCCCCTGGAGACAACAGGCAGACACACCCCCTGGAGACAACAGGCAGACACAACCCCGGAGACAACAGGCAGACACATGCCCCGGAGACAACAGGCAGACACACCCCGGAGACAACAGGCAGACACATCCCCCGAGACAACGGGCAGGCACGCCCCGGAGACAACAGGCAGACACACCCCGGAGACAACAGGCAGACACAACCCCGGAGACAACAGGCAGACACAACCCCGGAGACAACAGGCAGGCACATGCCCCGGAGACAACAGGCAGACACGCCCCGGAGACAACAGGCAGACACACCCCCAGAGACAACAGGCAGACACGTCCTGGAGACAACAGGCAGACGCATCCCCAGTAACAACAGGCAGACACACCCCAGAGACAACAGGTAGACATGCAGCCATTAACAACAGGCAGACACACCCAGAGACAACGAGCAGGCACACCCTGGAGACAACAGGCAGATGCATCCCCAGTAACAACAGGCAGACACACACCCATTAACAACAAGCAGGCACGCCCCGGAGACAACAGGCGGACACAACCCAGAGACAACAGTCAGGCACACCCTGGAGACAACAGGCAGATACACCCAGAGACAACAGGCAGGCGTGCACCCATTAACAGCAGGCAGACACACCCCCAGTAACAACAGACAGGCACACCCCCCGAGACAACAGGCAGACACACCCCAGAGTCAACAGGCAGATACACCCCAGAGACAACAGGCAGACATGCACCCATTAACAACAGGCAGACACCCCCCCAGTAACAAAGGCAGACACACACCCATTAACAACAGACAGGCACACCCCCAGTAACTACAGGCAGACACGCACCCATTAACAACAGGCAGACACACCCCCAGTAATAACAGGCAAACACGCACCCATTAACAACAGGCAGACACCCCCCGGAGACAACAGGCCGGCCCACCTCGGAGACAACACACCCCCAATTAACAACAGGCAGACATATCCCCAGTAACAAAGGCAGACACACACCCATTAACAACAGACAGGCACACCCCCAGTAACAACAGGCAGACACGCACCCATTAACAACAGGCAGACACACCCCCAGTAACAAAGGCAGGCACACACCCATTAACAACAGACAGATAAACCCCCAGTAACAACAGGCAGACACACACCCATTAACAACAGGCAGGCACACCCCCGGAGACAACAGGCAGACAGGCCCCAGAGACAACAGGCAGGCACATCCCCAGAGACAACAGGCAGGCATGCCCTGGAGACAACAGGCAGACACAACCTGGAGACAACAGTCAGGCACACCCTGGAGACAACAGGCAGACACACCCCAGAGACAACAGGCAGATACACCCCAGAGACAACAGGCAGAAACGCGCCCATTAACAACAGGCAGACACGCGCCCAGTAACAAAGGCAGACACACACCCATTAACAACAGGCAGACACCCCCCCCAGTAACAACGGGCAGACACACACCCATTAACAACAGGCAGGCACACCCCTGAGACAACAGGCAGACACCTTGCCAGTAACAACAGGCAGACATGCACCATTAACAACAGGCAGACACACCCCTGAGACAACAGGCAGACCCACACCCCTGAGACAACAGGCAGACCCGCACCCATTAACAACAGGCAGACACGCACCCATTAACAACGGGCAGACACCCCCCGGAGACAACAGGCCGGCACCCCTCGGAGACAACAGGCTGGCACACCCCAGAGACAACAGGCAGACATGCACCCATTAACAACAGGCAGCCACACCCCCAGTAACAAAGGCAGACACACACCCATTAACAACAGACTGGCACAACCCCAGTAACAACAGGCAGACACGCACCCATTAACAACAGGCAGACACACCCACAGTAACAAAAGGCAGGCACACACCCATTAACAGCGGACAGGCACACCCCGGAGACAACAGGCAGACACATGCCCCGGAGACAACAGGCAGACACATGCCCCGGAGACAACAGGCTGGCACACCCGCAGAGACAACAGGCAGACACACCCCAGATACAACAGGCAGGCACACCCCCAGAGACAACAGGCAGACATGCCCTGGAGACAACAGGCAGAAGCATCCCCAGTAACAACAGGCTGACACACACCCATTAACAACGGGCAGACATGTCCCGGAGACAACAGGCGGACACAACCCAGAGGCAACAGTCAGGCACACCCTGGAGACAACAGGCAGACACGCCCCAGAGACAACAGGCAGATACACCCAGAGACAACAGGCAGACGTGCACCCATTAACAACAGACAGACACACCCCCAGTAACAAAGTGGGTGTGTGTGAGAGTGAGTGTATGTGAGAGTGTGTGTGTGAGTGAGTGAGAGTGTGTGCGAGTGTGAGTGAGTGTGTGAGTGAGTGTGAGTGTGTGGTGTGTGTGTGAGAGTGTGTGGTGTGTTTGTGAGAGTGTGGGTGTGTGAGAGTGTGGGTGTGTGAGAGTGTGTGGTGTGTATGTGAGTGAGTGAGAGTGTGCGCGAGTGTGAGTGTGTGAGTGAGTGTGAGAGTGTGGGTGTGTGAGTGTGTGGTGTGTGTGTGAGAGTGTGTGGTGTGTTTGTGAGAGTGTGGGTGTGTGAGAGTGTGGGTGTGTGAGAGTGTGTGGTGTGTATGTGAGTGAGTGAGAGTGTGCGCGAGTGTGAGTGTGTGAGTGAGTGTGAGAGTGTGGGTGTGTGAGTGTGTGGTGTGTGTGTGAGAGTGTGTGGTGTGTTTGTGAGAGTGTGGGTGTGTGAGAGTGTGGGTGTGTGAGAGTGTGTGGTGTGTATGTGAGTGAGTGAGAGTGTGCGCGAGTGTGAGTGTGTGAGTGAGTGTGAGAGTGTGGGTGTGTGAGTGTGTGGTGTGTGTGTGAGAGTGTGTGTGTGTGAGAGTGAGTGTATGTGAGAGTGTGTGTGTGAGTGAGTGAGAGTGTGTGCGAGTGTGAGTGAGTGTGTGAGTGAGTGTGAGTGTGTGGTGTGTGTGTGAGAGTGTGTGGTGTGTTTGTGAGAGTGTGGGTGTGTGAGAGTGTGGGTGTGTGAGAGTGTGTGGTGTGTATGTGAGTGAGTGAGAGTGTGCGCGAGTGTGAGTGTGTGAGTGAGTGTGAGAGTGTGGGTGTGTGAGTGTGTGGTGTGTGTGTGAGAGTGTGTGTGTGTGAGAGTGAGTGTATGTGAGAGTGTGTGTGTGAGTGAGTGAGAGTGTGTGCGAGTGTGAGTGAGTGTGTGAGTGAGTGTGAGTGTGTGGTGTGTGTGTGAGAGTGTGTGGTGTGTTTGTGAGAGTGTGGGTGTGTGAGAGTGTGGGTGTGTGAGAGTGTGTGGTGTGTATGTGAGTGAGTGAGAGTGTGCGCGAGTGTGAGTGTGTGAGTGAGTGTGAGAGTGTGGGTGTGTGAGTGTGTGGTGTGTGTGTGAGAGTGTGTGTGTGTGAGAGTGAGTGTATGTGAGAGTGTGTGTGTGAGTGAGTGAGAGTGTGTGCGAGTGTGAGTGAGTGTGTGAGTGAGTGTGAGTGTGTGGTGTGTGTGTGAGAGTGTGTGGTGTGTTTGTGAGAGTGTGGGTGTGTGAGAGTGTGGGTGTGTGAGAGTGTGTGGTGTGTATGTGAGTGAGTGAGAGTGTGCGCGAGTGTGAGTGTGTGAGTGAGTGTGAGAGTGTGGGTGTGTGAGTGTGTGGTGTGTGTGTGAGAGTGGGACAGCATGGGGTTAGATACAGAGTAAAGCTGCCTCTACACTATCAAACACTCCCAGGGACAGGGACAGCACGGGGTTAGATACAGAGGAAAGCTCCCTCTACACTGTCCCCCATCAAACATTCCCAGGACAGGTACAGTACGGGTAGAGGGAGCCCAGCCCCTGCCCAGCTCCCTGAGGGAATGGTGGGTGGGTGTCAGACTGGGATAGGGGTGGGATTCCCGTCTCTTACATCGGACAATCAGTTGGGCGATGGCGGTGGCTGCTGGTGGGATCCCATTATCCGCCTGGCACCGGTAACTGCCAGCGTCTGCCCGGTCTGCGTTGGTCACCAGGAGCCTCACCGTCTCATTCACCGAATCCTGGATCACATCGGTCTGCTTCCGAACTTCATCCTGACCAACCTGGAACACGGATGGACAGTCAGAGGGAGTGGGGAGGGGAAACCACACCATCATCCTGGGATCAGGAAGGGGATCCCGGCACGGATCGGGAATGGGATCCCGGCACAGATCGGGAAGGGGATCCCAGCACGGATCGGGAAGGGGATCCCAGCACGGATCGGGAATGGGATCCCAGTACGGATCGGGAAGGGGATCCCGGCACAGATCGGGAAGGGGATCCCAGCACAGATCGGGAAGGGGATCCCAGCACAGATCGGGAAGGGGATCCTAGCACGGATCGGGAAGGGGATCCCAGCACGGATCGGGAAGGGGATCCAAGCACGGATCGGGAATGGGATCCCAGTACGGATCGGGAAGGGGATCCCAGCACAGATCGGGAAGGGGATCCAAGCACGGATCGGGAAGGGGATCCCGGCACGGATCGGGAAGGGGATCCCGGCACGGATCAGGAAGGGGATCGCGGCACGGATCGGGAAGGGGATCCCAGCACAGATCGGGAAGGGGATCCCAGTACGGATCGGGAAGGGGATCCTGGCACGGATCGGGAAGGGGATCCCGGCACGGATCGGGAAGGGGATCCCGGCACAGATCGGGAAGGGGATCCCAGCACAGATCGGGAAGGGGATCCCGGCACGGATCGGGAAGGGGATCCCGGCACAGATCGGGAAGGGGATCCCAGCAGGGATCGGGAAGGGGTTCCTGGCACGGATCGGGAAGGGGATCCCAGCACAGATCAGAAGGGGATCCCGGCACAGATCGGGAAGGGGATCCCAGCAGGGATCGGGAAGGGGTTCCTGGCACGGATCGGGAAGGGGATCCCAGCACAGATCAGGAAGGGGATCCCAGCACGGATCGGGAAGGGGTTCCTGGCACGGATCGGGAAGGGGATCCCAGCACAGATCAGGAAGGGGATCCCGGCACGGATCGGGAAGGGGATCCCGGCACGGATCATGAAGGGGATCCTGGCACGGATCGGGAAGGGGATCCCAGCACAGATCAGGAAGGGGATCCCGGCACAGATCGGGAAGGGGATCCTGGCACAGATCGGGAGGGGATCCCGGCACGGATCAGGAAGGGGATCCCGGCACAGATCGGGAAGGGGGTCCCAGCACAGATCGGGAAGGGGATCCTGGCACGGATCGGGAAGGGCATCCCAGCACGGATCGGGAAGGGGATCCCAGCACGGATCAGGAAAGGGATCCCGGCACGGATCAGGAAGGGGATCCCGGCACGGATCGGGAAGGGGATCCCGGCACGGATCAGGAAGGGGATCCCGGCACAGATCGGGAAGGGGGTCCCAGCACAGATCGGGAAGGGGATCCTGGCACGGATCAGGAAAGGGATCCCGGCACGGATCAGGAAAGGGATCCCAGCACAGATCGGGAAGGGGATCCCAGCACGGATCAGGAAAGGGATCCCAGCAAAGATCGGGAAGGGGATCCCAGCAAAGATCGGGAAGGGGATCCCAGCACAGATCAGGAAGGGGATCCCAGCACGGATCGGGAAGGGGATCCCAGCACAGATCGGGAAGGTGATCCCAGCACGGATCGGGAAGGGGATCCCAGCACGGATCGGGAAGGGGATCCCAGCACGGATCGGGAAGGGGATCGCGGCACGGATCGGGAAGGGGATCCCAGCACGGATCAGGAAGGGGATCCCGGCACGGATCGGGAAGGGGATCCCAGCATGGATCGGGAAGGGGATCCCGGCACGGATCAGGAAGGGGATCCCGGCACGGATTGGGAAGGGGATCCCAGCACGGATCGGGAAGGGGATCCCGGCACGGATCGGGAAGGGGATCCCAGCACGGATCGGGAAGGGGATCCCGGCACGGATCGGGAAGGAGATCCCTACTCATTGGGCAAGGAAATCCTTGCGGGAAGCTTATCAGACACAAACTGGGAATGAGCTTCCGACACGGATTGGGAAGGTTATCCTGGCATAGACTGAGGTCTGACCAGACCAGAGAGTTGGGAATACATGGGACATTCCCACGTTATGATTCCTGAGGAAATTGCTGGGATCTGCGCTTGGACCAGTCACTATCTGTGTCCCGGAAGTAGGGGGTGAAGGAGATATTCCCAGGTTTGCAGATAGCACCGTGGGAATGGGAGCTGTGTGGACACATGAGGTGGGATATTGGGAGGCTACATAAATGGAGAAATCTGGGACAGGATGTGGGGAGCTGAGGAGAGAGACAGAGACAGTGACAGGCTGGGATATGTCGGTCTGAGTGCCTTCAGCGAGGGATTCCACTTATTATTATTTCAGGAGAATCTGAGTCCCAGAGTCACCACATCCCGCAGTTCGGGAATCTCCGTATCTGAGGAAGCAAGTCCTGGTGATGGAGGGAGAGCAACAAAGGGTTTCCCAGACTGATTCCCGGGATAGCAGGACTGATCCCGTTTGGATTATATTCACTGGAACGTAGAATGAGGAGGGAGATGTCATGGAAACCGATAAAATTCCAGCAGGACTTCAGGGTAGCTCAGGGGTTAGCACTGCAGCCTCACGGCACCAGGGACCCCGGTTCGATCCCACCCTCGGGGGACTGTCTGTGTGGGGTTTGCACGCTCTCCCTGTGTCTGCGTGGGTTTCCTCCGGGTGCTCCGGTTTCCTCCGGGTGCTCCGGTTTCCTCCCACAGACCAAAGATGCGCAGGTCAGGGTGGGTTGGTCCTGGGAAATTGTCCCATAGTGTCCAGGGATGTGCAGCTTAGGGTTGGTTGGCCATGGG
This sequence comes from Chiloscyllium plagiosum, assembly GCF_004010195.1. Lineage (NCBI taxonomy): Eukaryota > Metazoa > Chordata > Chondrichthyes > Orectolobiformes > Hemiscylliidae > Chiloscyllium > Chiloscyllium plagiosum. The sequence goes on along the minus strand of NW_025214504.1, from coordinate 33,875 downwards.
AAATTGTCCCATAGTGTCCAGGGATGTGCAGGTTAGGGTGGATTGGCCATGGGAAATTGTCCCATAGTGTCCAGGGATGTGCAGGTTAGGGTAGATTGACCATGGGAAATTGTCCCATAGTGTCCAGGGATGTGCAGGTTAGGGTAGATTGACCATGGGAAATTGTCCCATAGTGTCCAGGGATGTGCAGGTTAGGGTAGATTGACCATGGGAAATTGTCCCATAGTGTCCAGGGATGTGCAGGTTAGGGTAGATTGACCATGGGAAATTGTCCCATAGTGTCCAGGGATGTGCAGGTTAGGGTAGATTGACCATGGGAAATTGTCCCATAGTGTCCAGGGATGTGCAGGTTAGGGTAGATTGACCATGGGAAATTGTCCCATAGTGTCCAGGGATGTGCAGGTTAGGGTAGATTGACCATGGGAAATTGTCCCATAGTGTCCAGGGATGTGCAGGTTAGGGTAGATTGACCATGGGAAATTGTCCCATAGTGTCCAGGGATGTGCAGGTTAGGGTAGATTGACCATGGGAAATTGTCCCATAGTGTCCAGGGATGTGCAGGTTAGGGTAGATTGACCATGGGAAATTGTCCCATAGTGTCCAGGGATGTGCAGGTTAGGGTAGATTGACCATGGGAAATTGTCCCATAGTGTCCAGGGATGTGCAGGTTAGGGTGGATTGGCCATAGGAAATTGTCCCATAGTGCCCAGGGATGTGCAGGT
>NW_025214504.1:22208-26255 GCF_004010195.1 Chiloscyllium plagiosum | reverse complement strand
GACCGTGCTGAGACCGGGAGACTGTGCTGATACCGGGAGACCGTGCTAATACCGGGAGACCGTGTTGAGACCGGGAGACCGTGCTGATACCGGGAGATCGTTCTGATACCGGGTGACCGTGCTGATACCGGGAGACCGTGCTGAGGATGGGAGACCGTGCTGAGACCAGGAGACCGTGCTGAGACCGGAGTCCATGCTGAGACCGGGAGTCCGTGCTGAGACCGGGAGTCCGTGCTGAGACCGGGAGTCCGTGCTGAGACCGGTAGACCGTACTGAGACCGGGAGTCCGTGATGAGACCGGGTGTCCGTGCTGATACCGGGAGACCGTGCTGACACCGGGAGACCATGCTGAGACCGGGAGCCCGTGCTGAGACAGGGAGACCATGCTGAGACCGGGAGCCCGTGCTGAGACCGGGAGACCGTGCTTGCTGATACCGGGAGACCGTGCTGACACCGGGAGACCATGCTGAGACCGGGAGCCCGTGCTGAGACCGGGAGCCCGTGCTGAGACCGGGAGCCCGTGCTGAGACCGGGAGACCGTGCTGATACCGGGAGACCGTGCTGAGGCAGGGAGACCGTGCTGAGACCGGGAGACCGTGCTGAGGCAGGGAGACCGTGCTGAGACCGGGAGACTGTGCTGAGACCGGGTGACCGTGCTGAGACCGGGAGACTGTGCTGATACCGGGAGACCGTGCTAATACCGGGAGACCGTGTTGAGACCGGGAGACCGTGCTGATACCGGGAGGCCGAGCTGAGACCGGGAGACCGTGCTGAGGCCGGTAGACAGTGCTGATACCGGGAGACCGTGCTGATACCGGGAGACCGTGTTGAGACCGGGAGACCGTGCTGATACCGGAAGTCTGTGCTGAGACCGGGAGACCGTGCTGAGGCCGGTAGACAGTGCTGAGACCGGGAGACCGTGCTGAGGCAGGGAGACCGTGCTGAGACCGGGAGACCGTGCTGAGACCGGAAGACTGTGCTGAGACCGGGAGACCGTGCTGATACCGGGAGACCGTGCTGAGACCGGGAGACTGTGCTGATACCGGGAGACCGTGCTGATACCGGGAGACCGTGCTGAGACCGGGAGACCGTGCTGATACCGGGAGTCCGTGCTGAGACCGGGAGTCCATGCTGGGACCGGGAGACTGTGCTGATACCGGGAGTCCGTGCTGTTACCGGGAGACCGTGCTGAGACCGGGAGATCGTGCTGATACCGGGAGACCATGCTGACACCGGGAGACGGTGCTGATACCAGGAGACCGTGCTGACACCGGGAGACGGTGCTGATACCGGGAGACGGTGCTGAAGCCGGTAGTCAGTGCTGAGGCCGGGAGACCGTGCTGAGGCCACGAGACAGTACTGAGGCCGGGAAACAGTGCTGAGGCCAGGAGTCTGTGCTGCGGCCGGGAGTCCGTGCTGAGACCGGGAGACCGTGCTGAGGCTGGGAGACTGTGCTGATACCGGGAGACCGTGCTGAGGCTGGGAGACAGTGCTGAGGCCGGGAGACAGTGCTGAGGCCAGGAGTCTGTGCTGCGGGCGGGAATCCATGCTGAGACCGGGAGACCGTGCTGAGGCCGGGAGTCCGTGCTGATACCGGGAGTCCGTGCTGAGGCCCGGGAACTGTGCTGAGGCTGGGAGACTGTGCTGAGGCCGGAGGTCAGTGCTGAGGCCGGGGGTCCGTGCTGAGGCCGGGAGTACGTGCTGAGGCCGGGAGTACGTGCTGAGGCCGGGAGAACGTGCTGAGGCCGGGAGTACGTGTTGAGACCGGGAGACCGTGCTGATACCGGAAGACCGTGCTGAGGCCGGTAGACAGTGCTGAGACCGGGAGACCGTGCTGAGACCGGGAGTCCATGCTGATACCGGGAGTCCGTGCTGAGGCCCGGGGACTGTGCTGAGGCTGGGAGACTGTGCTGAGGCCGGAGGTCAGTGCTGAGGCCGGGGGTCCGTGCTGAGGCCGGGAGTACGTGCTGAGGCCGGGAGAACGTGCTGAGGCCGGGGGTCCGTGCTGAGGCCCAGAGTACGTGCTGAGACTGGGAGCACGTGCTGAGGCCGGGTGTCCATACTCAGTCAGGGAATCTGTGCTGAGGCCGGGAATCTGTGCTGAGGCCGGGAATCTGTGCTGAGGCCGGGGGTCCGTGCTGAGGCCGGGAGTCCGTGCTGAGGCCAGGAGACCGTGCTGATACCGGGAGACCGTGCTGATACCGGGAGAACGTGCTGACACCGGGAGACCGTGCTGAGACAGGGAGACCGTGCTGATACCGGGAGATCGTGCTGATACCGGGAGACCGCGCTGATACCTGGTGACCGTACTGAGGCCGGGAGATCGTGCTGATACCGGGAGACCGTGCTGAGATCGGGAGACCGTGCTGAGACAGGGAGACCGTGCTGAGGCCGGGAGATCGTGCTGATACCGGGAGACGGTGCTGATACCGGGAGACAGTGCGGAGACCGGGAGATCGTTCTGATACCGGGAGACCGTGCTGATACCGGGAGACCGTGCTGATACCAGGACACCGTGCTGAGGCCGGGAGATCGTTCTGATACCGGGAGACCATGCTGACACCCGGAGACGGTGCTGATACCAGGAGACCGTGCTGACACCGGGAGTCAGTGCTGAGACCAGGCGACGGTGCTGATACCGGGAGACCATGCTGACACCGGGAGACGGTGCTGATACCGGGAGACGGTGCTGATGCCGGGAGACGGTGCTGATACCGGGAGACCGTGCTGAGACCGGGAGACTGTACTGATACCGGGAGACCGTGCTGATACCGGGAGACCGTGCTGAGACCGGGAGACTGTACTGAAGACCGGAGTCCATGCTGAGACCGGGAGTCCGTGCTGAGACCGGGAGTCCGTGCTGAGACCGGGAGTCCGTGCTGAGACCGGGAGACCGTGCTGACACCGGGAGACCCTGCTGAGACCGGGAGCCCGTGCTGAGACCGGGAGACCGGGAGACCGTGCTGATACCGGGAGTCCGTGCTGAGACCGGGAGACCGTGCTGATACCGGGAGACCATGCTGAGACCAGGAGCCCGTGCTGAGACTGGGAGACCGTGCTGAGACCGGGAGTCCGTGCTGATACCGGGAGACCATGCTGACACCGGGAGACCATGCTGAGACCAGGAGCCCGTGCTGAGACCGGGAGACCGTGCTGAGACCGGGAGACCGTGCTGAGACCGGGAGAACGTGCTGATACCGGGAGACTGTGCTGAGACCGGGAGACTGTACTGATACCGGGAGACCGTGCTGATACCGGGAGACCGTGCTGAGACCGGGAGACCGTGCTGAGACCGGGAGACTGTACTGATACCGGGAGACCGTGCTGATACCGGGAGTCCGTGCTGAGACCGGGAGACCGTGCTGAGGCCGGGAGATCGTGCTGATACCGGGAGACCATGCTGACACCGGGGGACGGTGCTGATACCGGGAGACCGTGCTGAGGCCGGGAGATTGTGCTGATACCGGGGGTAGGTGCTGAGGCCGGGAGACCATGCTGATACCGGGAGACCGTGCTGAGACCGGGAGACTGTACTGATACCGGGAGTCCGTGCTGATACCGGGAGACCATGCTGATACCGGGAGACCGTGCTGATAACGGGAGACCATGCTGAGACTGGGAGACCATGCTGATACCGGGAGACCGTGCTGATACCGGGAGACCGTGCTGAGGCCGGGAGACAGTACGGAGGCCGGGAGACAGTGCTGAGGCCAGGGGTCTGTGCTGCGGCCGGGAGTCCATGTTGAGACCGGGAGACCGTGTTGAGGCCGGGAGACAGTGCTGAGGCCGGGAGACAGTGCTGAGGCCAGGAGTCTGTGCTGCGGCCGGGAGTCCATGCTGAGACCGGGAGTCCGTGCTGATACCGGGAGTACGTGCTCAGGCCCGGAGTCTGTGCTGAGGCTGGAGACTGTGCTGAGGCCAGAAGTCAGTGCTGAGGCCGGGGGTCCGTGCTGAGGCCGGGAGTACGTGCTGAGGCCGGAAGTCAGTGCTGAGGCCGGGGGTCCGTGCTGAGGCCGGGAGTACGTGCTGAGGCCGGAAGTCAGTGCT
>NW_025214504.1:17354-19342 GCF_004010195.1 Chiloscyllium plagiosum | reverse complement strand
GGGAATCTGTGCTGAGGCCGGGAATCTGTGCTGAGGCCGGGAATCTGTGCTGTGGCCGGGTGTCCGTGCTGAGGCCGGGAGTCCGTGCTGAGACCGGGAGTCCGTGCTGAGACCGGGAGTCCATTCTGAGACCGGGAGTCTGTGCTGATACCGGGAAACCGTGCTGATACCGGGAAACCGTGCTGAGACCGGGAGACTGTGCTGATACCGGGAGACCGTGCTGAGGCCGGGAGACCGTGCTGAGGCCGGGAGACCGTGCTGAGGCCGGGAGACCGTGCTGAGGCCGGGAGACCGTGCTGAGGCCGGGAGACCGTGCTGAGGCCGGGAGACCGTGCTGAGGCCGGGAGACCGTGCTGAGGCCGGGAGACAGTGCTGAGGCCGGGAGTCTGTGCTGATACCGGGAGTACGTGCTGAGGCCCGGAGACTGTGCTGAGGCTGGGAGTTTGTGCTGAGGCCGGGGGTCCGTACTGAGGCCGGGAGACCATGCTGATACCGGGAGACCATGATGAGACTGGGAGACCATGCTGATACCGGGAGACCGTGCTGATACCGGGAGACCGTGCTGAGGCCGGGAGACAGTGCTGAGGCCAGGAGTCTGTGCTGCGGCCGAGATTCCATGCTGATACCGGGAGACCGAGCTGAGGCCGGGAGACTGTGCTGGTACTGGGAGACCGTACTGATACCGGGAGACCATGCTGAGACCGGGAGACAGTGCTGAGGCTGGGAGACCGTGCTGATACCGGGAGACCGTGCTGAGGCCGGGAGACAGTGCTGAGGCCGGGAGACAGTGCTGAGGCCAGGAGTCTGTGCTGCGGCCGGGAGTCCATGCTGAGACCGGGAGAACGTGCTGATACCGGGAGATCGTGCTGACACCGGGAGACCGTGCTGAGACAGGGAGACCGTGCTGATACCGGGAGATCGTGCTGATACCGGGAGACCGTGCTGATACCGGGAGACCGTACTGAGACCGGGTGTCCGTGCTGATACCGGGAGATCGTGCTGATACCGAGAGATCGTGCTGAGACAGAGCGATCGTGCTGAGGCCGGGAGATCGTGCTGCGACCGGGAGACCGTGCTGAGACCGGGGGACCATGCTGAGACCAGGAGACCGTGCTGAGATGAGGAGACCGTGCTGAGGCCGGGAGACCGTGCTGAGGCCGGGAGACCGTGCTGAGACCAGGAGACAGTGCTGAGACCAGGAGACCGTGCTGAGGCCGGGAGACCGTGCTGAGGCCGGGAGACCGTGCTGAGACCAGGAGTCCGTGCTGAGACCGGGAGACTGTGCTGATACCGGGGGTCCGTGCTGATACCGGGAGTCCGTGCTGAGGCCGGGAGACCGTGCTGAGACCAGGAGTCCGTGCTGACACCGGGAGACCGTGCTGAGACAGGGAGACCGTGCTGATACCGGGAGATCGTGCTGATACCGGGAGACCGTGCTGAGACAGGGAGACCGTGCTGAGGCCGGGAGATCGTGCTTAGACCGGGCGATCGTGCTGATACCGAGAGACCGTGCTGAGACCGGGAGACCGTGCTGATACCGGGAGTCCGTGCTGAGACCGGGAGACTGTGCTGAGACCGGGAGACCGTGCTGATACCGGGAGTCCGTGCTGAGACCGGAGTCCGTGCTGAGACCGGGAGACTGTGCTGATACCGGGAGTCCGTGCTGAGGCTGGGAGACCGTGCTGAGGCTGGGAGTCTGTACTGAGACCGGGAGACTGTGCTGAGACCAGGAGACGGTGCTGAGACCAGGAGACTGTGCTGACACCGGGAGACCGTGCTGACACCGGGAGACGGTGCTGATACCGGGAGACTGTGCTGATACCGGGAGTCCGTGCTGATACCGGGAGTCCGTGCTGAGGCTGGGAGCCCGTGCTGAGGCTGGGAGTCTGTACTGAGACCGGGAGTACGTGCTCAGGCCCGGAGTCTGTGCTGAGGCTGGGAGACTGTGCTGAGACCGGGAGTCCGTGCTGAGGCCGGGAGTACATGCT
>NW_025214504.1:12949-16201 GCF_004010195.1 Chiloscyllium plagiosum | reverse complement strand
GGGAGTCCGTGCTGAGACCGGGAGACCGTGCTGAGGCCGGTAGACAGTGCTGATACCGGGAGACCGTGCTGAGGCAGGAGACCGTGCTGAGACCGGCAGACTGTGCTGATACCGGGTGTCCGTGCTGAGACCGGGAGACTGTGCTAAGACCAGGAGACCGTGTTGATACCGGGAGTCCGTGCTGAGACCGGGGGTCCGTGCTGAGACCGGGAAACTGTGCTGATACCGGGAGTCCGTGCTGATACCGGGAGTCCGTGCTGAGGCTGGGAGACCGTGCTGAGGCTGGGAGTCTGTACTGAGACCGGGAGTCCATGCTGAGGCCGGGAGATCGTGCTGATACCGGAGAACCATGCTGACACCGGGAGACGGTGCTGATACTGGGAGACCGTGCTGACACCGGGAGTCAGTGCTGAGACCAGGAGACGGTGCTGATACCGGGAGACCATGCAGACACCGGGAGACGGCGCTGATACCGGGAGACTGTGCTGATACCGGGAGTCCGTGCTGATACCGGGAGATCGTGCTGATACCGGGAGACCATGCTGACACCAGGAGACGGTGCTGAGGCCGGGAGACAGTGCTGAGGCCGGGAGACTGTGCTGATACCGGGAGACCATGCTGAGGCCGGAAGACCGTGCTGAGGCCGGGAGACAGTGCTGAGGCCGGGAGACAGTGCTGAGGCCGGGAGACAGTGCTGAGGCCAGGAGTCTGTGCTGCGGCCGGGAGTCCATGCTGAGACCGGGAGACCGTGCTGATACCGGGAGACCGTGCTGATACCGGGAGATCGTACTGACACTGGGAGACCGTGCTGAGACAGGGAGACCGTGCTGATACCGGGAGTCCGTGCTGATACCGGGAGATCGTGCTGATACCGAGAGATCGTGCTGACACCGGGAGACCGTGCTGAGATAGGGAGACCGTGCTGATACCGGGAGTCCGTGCTGATACCGGGAGATCGTGCTGACACCGGGAGACCGTGCTGAGACCGGGAGACCGTGCTGAGACCGGGAGACCGTGCTGCGACCGGGAGACCGTGCTGAGACCGGGAGACCGTGCTGAGACCGGGGGTCCGTGCTGATACCAGGGGTCCATGCTGAGACCGGGAGTCCATGCTGAGACCAGGAGACTGTGCTGATACCAGCAGACAGTGCTGAGACGAGGAGACCGTGCTGAGGCCGGGAGACCGTGCTGAGACCGGGAGACCGTGCTGAGGCCGGGAGACCGTGCTGATACCGGGAGACAGTGCTGAGGCCGGTAGACAGTGCTGATACCGGGAGACCGTGCTGAGACCGGGAGACTGTGCTGAGACCGGGAGACCGTGCTGATACCGGGAGGAGTACGTGCTGAGGCCGGGTGTGCATGCTCAGTCTGGGATCTGTGCTGAGGCCGGGAATCTGTGCTGAGGCCGGGAGTCTGTGCTGAGGCCGGGAGCCCGTGCTGATACCGGGAGACCGTGCTGATACCGAGAGATCGTGCTGACACCGGGAGACCGTGCTGAGACAGGGAGACCGTGCTGATACCAGGAGATCGTGCTGATACCGGGAGACCGTGCTGATACAGGGAGACCGTACTGAGGCCGGGAGACCGTGCTGATACCGGGAGACCGTGCTGATACCGGGAGACCATGCTGAGGCCGGGAGACAGTGCTGATACCGGGAGACCATGCTGATACCGGGAGACCGTGCTGATACCGGGAGACCATGCTGAGGCCGGGAGACCGTGCTGAGGCCGGGAGACAGTGCTGAGGCCGGGAGACAGTGCTGAGGCCAGGAGTCTGTGCTGCGGCCGGGAGACCGTGCTGAGACCAGGATACCGTGCTGAGTCCGGGAGTCCATGCTGAGACCGGGAGTCCGTGCTGAGACCGGGAGTACGTGCTAAGGCCAGGAGTACGTTCTGAGGCCGGGGGTCCGTGCTGAGGCCGGGCGTCCGTGCTGAGGCCGGGGGTACGTGCTGAGGCCAGGAGAACGTGCTGAGGCCGGGAGTACGTGCTGAGGCCGGGAGTCAGTGCTGAGACTGGGAGTACGTCCTGAGGCCGGGAGTACGTGCTGAGACTGGGAGTACGTGCTGAGGCCGGGAGTACGTGCTGAGGCTGGGCGTACGTGCTGAGGCCGGGAGTACGTGCTGAGGCCGGGAGTACGTGCTGAGGCCGGGGGTCCATGCTCAGTCTGGGAATCTGTGCTGAGGCCGGGAATCTGTGCTGAGGCCGGGAGTCTGTGCTGAGGCCGGGAGTCCATGCTGAGGCCAGGAGTCCGTGCTGATACCGGGAGACCGTGCTGATACCGGAAGATCGTGCTGACACCGGGAGACATTGCTGATACCGGGAGACCATGCTGATACCGGGAGACCGTGCTGATACCGGGAGATCGTGCTGACACTGGGAGTACGTGCTGAGACAGGGAGACCGTGCTGATACCGGGAGATCGTGCTGATACCGGGGGAGTACGTGCTGAGGCCTGGAGACTGTGCTGAGGCTGGGAGACTGTGCTGAGGCCGGATGTCAGTGCTGCGGCCGGGAGTCCATGCTGAGACCGGGAGTCCGTGCTGATATCGGGAGTACGTGCTGAGGCCGGGAGATCGTGCTGATACCGGGAGACCGTGCTGAGGCCGGGAGATCGTGCTGATACCGGGAGACTGTGCTGACGCTGGGAGACCGTGCTAAGACCGGGAGACCGTGCTGAGGCCGGGAGATCGTTCTGATACCGGGAGACCGTGCTGAGATTGGGAGATCGTGCTGATACCGAGAGACCGTGCTGAGACAGGGAGACCGTGCTGAGATCGGGAGATCGTGCTGATACCGAGAGACCGTGCTGAGATCGGGAGACCGTGCTGATACCGAGAGACCGTGCTGATACCGGGAGACCGTGCTGAGACCGGGAGTCCGTGCTGATACCGGGAGACCGTGCTGACACCGGGAGACCATGCTGAGGCTGGGAGTCCGTGCTGAGACCGGGAGACCGTGCTGATACCGGGAGACCATGCTGATACCAGGAGACAGTGCTGAGACCGGGAGACAGTGCTGATACCGGGAGACCGTGCTGAGGCTGGGAGACCGTGCTGAGACCGGGAGACCGTGCTGATACCGGGAGTCCGTGCTGAGACCGGCAGACTGTACTAAAACCGGGATACCGTGCTGATACCGGGAGTCCGTGCTTAGACCGGGAGTCCGTGCTGAGACTGGGAGACTGTGCTGATACCGGGAGTCCGTGCTGATACCGGGAGTCCGTGCTGAGGCTGGGAGACCGTGCTGAGGCT